>NC_051040.1:625000-760000 GCF_904848185.1 Acanthopagrus latus | reverse complement strand
AAAGACCAGAGAAGTCAGGTTGAGTGTGTGTGTGAGTGTGTGTGTGAGTGTGTGTGTGTGTGTGTGTGTGTGAGTGTGTGTGTGTGTGTGTGTGTGCGTGAGCGTGAGCGTGTGCGAGTGCGAGTGTGAGTGCGAAAGTGTGTGTGTGTGTGTGTGTGTGTGTGTGTGTGTGTGTGAGTGGACGTCCAGTAGGGATGCTGGCAGTCAGTCAGCTGCTGCTGTTGTCCAACAAATCCATCCGTCCGTCCCCCCGTCATTAGGATCCCAGCAGGGAGGAGGACTAAGAGGGGGGGCGGACTTGCTTTAACATCTGTCCCCCTGAACCTGTGTTAGACCACCAGGTAGACCACCTGTAGCTCACCTGTAGCTCACCTGTAGCTCACCTGTAGCTGGATCACTGCTGTTAGAAGTCTGTCAGTGTGAGGAGCAGAATGATCTGCAGACACACGTCTTATTATATCTGATGTAGAATCGCAGGTTATGGATTAATATTGATGATGTCATGCAGCTGATCAGGGACCCGGTGCAGCCCGGTGGGTCCAAACCTTCAGTGCCACCAGCTGATTCTACAGTACCTGCAGTGAAACGTACGCTGGTTTATTTAAAAACGGCAGAAATAAGATGAAGGTAATAAAGTCTGTGTCACATGAAGACGTTCAGATTCTTCATCTTAATATTTGATTCATTCTTTTATTTCCCTCCTTTGAACGTTGAAATCTTGAACACAGAACGCTGATTGGTGCTGGAGGTCCGTGACCCTGATCAGTTTCTTCTGTGTTGCTCAAACTTAGAAGTTAAAGTTCTGACAAACAAAATAAACTTTCATCTGTGATCATTAACTGCTGCAGGATCAACGGCTACATGCTGATCAGAGTCCAGCTGAGCTTCTCTAAAGTATATATATATTAAATATATATAAATATATTAAATATATATATATTCTCAGATATTATTATTATTATTATTATTATTATTCTGTGTAACTATCTGCTGCCATGAGTCAACACGAGAGTTTTAACAGATGTTAAGTTTCAACTTCACATTTTAATCAACCTTGATGAGTTTGTGAAGTGTACTTGAACTCACCATGACTTCCCTGTTTTGCTGTAGAGTTAGATTGTAAAATGTGTCCCTGAATGCATCATGAAGTCCCTCTGAGTGTGTCAAACTGACGGTGGAGCAGAAATAAATCACTGATCAGAACATGCTGACCTCAGCAGGCAGATCTCAGCTCGCCAAATGAAAGCAGCTGGCCGTGAACCTGCAGCGGGTCGTAATCCTCCGAGCCGCCCGCCGCTCAGGTTCTGGTTAACTACGGCGACCCGGAGGCTCCGTTTAATTGGCAGAGGGAGTTCTGATCCACTGGATACAAATGAGACTCAGCAGGTCGCCTGGAAACAACAGAGACGAGGACACGCCCACACACACACACACACATGCGCACGCACGCACACACACACACACACACACACACACACACACACACACACACACACACACCTGCTGCACCATCAGCTCCTCGTTCTCCTCACAAACATCTCTGCTGCTCTGGGACTTAAACCATCAACCTGCAGCTCCACACGTCTGCTGCTGCTGCTGATAGCTGAGGGGCAGCAGACCTGCTGGTGGAGGTGATTAACCCCCCACCTGCACCTCCTGCACCTCCTGCACCTCCTGCACCTCCTGCTCCACCACTTAACCTGCCACAAAGGCTAGTGGGAGAAGTGTGTGTGTGTGTGTGTGTGTGTCAGCTGGAGGTGAACAGGCTGATCGATCAGCGTTATGACTCCACTAAATCCAGACGGTCTGTGAAGGCACCACCACATGTGACCTTTGACCTCTGCTGACCTCCAGGTATTATGGGATGTCTGTTGTGAAGACAGGTGACAAACACACCTCAGCTTTATTACACCTCAGAGAGAAGTGGTGTTTGTTGTTCTCCACCACATCTGTTACAGTTACTGGTTACTCCTCAGATTACCTCTGAGCTGATGATGTCATCTGATGTCATCTGATGTCATCTGATGTCATCTGTAAGGTAACTGGTCAGATGAATGTAGCGGAGTGGAAGCATGAAGCAAGAGAAAACTGAAATACTGGAGAAGGAGCATCTCATGAGTGTAGCTGAGTAAAAGTATTTAGTTACTTTCCACAACAACATGAGTACAGGTCATCCTACCTGACAGAATGACGTCACCTTCACAGAACTTCACTCTGCAGCGTCACAGCTCCATCCGACCAGCTGATTGGACAGAGCAATCTGTCATATCTCTCTCTCTCTCTCTCTCTCTCTCTCTCTCACACACACACACACACACACACACACACACTCACCTGCTGCGCGCTGGTCTGGCTGCGGTCAGTGTGTCTCGGGTCTGTCAGGACTTCAGTTCTCCGGCTCCTCTCGGGCTCACGTGCAGGACAAACAACGTGTTCATCGATCACTTTATTGTTTTTAAAGATTTATTTGTTTATCGGATTGTTTTTCCTCTCGCGGGTTTTTCTGCTTGCGGAGAATCTGCCGCGCGCCTTTACGCACAGACGGACGCAGCGTCCCGCGCGGAGCCGCAGGGTGAGTTCACGTCTCATCAGACACATAATCAATGATTACTGAACATTATTAATGATTATCGATATGCAGGCGGGGGGTTCTGTGCAGTCGGGCGTGTGTGACGTTATTTGGAGTGTTTTGTGAATGGAGTCTGGCGGAGCGGCAGGTGAGCTGCGGTCACAGGTGGAGACAGCGCGCGCGTTCTGACAGCCTGCAGCACAAGTTAGAGTAGTGAAGTAACATTACAGCTGCACGAGAGGGAGGAGTTACTGCAGCAAGTATCCGGATACAGTCACTGATCTAATACAACTAAAACTCTATCAACGTTACTTCATTACTTTTATTATAAAACACGCGCAGGTGCAGTGTGTGTGTGTGTGTGTGTGTGTGTGTGTGTGTGTGTGTGTGTGTGTGCATGTGAGTGTGCGTGTGAGTATGTGCGTGTGAGTGTGCGTGCGTGTGTGTAGTCACAACTGCAATCCTTATATCACTAAATGTAACTGTAATTTGATTACAGCTTTAACAGAATGCAGACACCGTTTTGTGCCCTGTGACATGTACTCCATTACTCCTAAAGCCTCGTCATCAGTGACTGGCTGACAGCAGATGGATCAATACAGATATCGATCAGTAATCTGTACTTGGTGTAAATATTGATCCCAGTTTCACAGTTAAAGTGAAACTTTCTCCAAAATGCAACCAAGGCTTTTTGTGTGAATGTTTATGAGTCAAACCTTCATGTAAAAGTGTAATTACAATGAAAGAGTCACTTTTAAGATTTACTGTAGTTTCATTTTCAGGTCAAACTCATTTTCAATGGGAGTGCTACGGGCACTTTTACATTACCATCAAAATATCTGTTTTTAAAACAGTAAGAAGTCTGGACACAACATGAAGCTTTGCTGGTAGCATCACCAGGGTCTCTACACATGAACACCAGCACTGACAACATTGTCTGTGAACACAGAGTTACTAAAAAGAAAGTTTTTGAACAGCTCATGTTAGCAGCAGCTTGTTCCACTCGCCGCCGTCCTGCCAGTGGAGAAGAGTCGATCTCAGAATGAGACGTAACCTGGAGGACAGTTAAGGTGGAACGCTCCTAAAGCTTAGTTCCATATAAATGTGGATAATTTGTTGTTAGTGAAAAACAATATTGACCTTGAAGTTGAAAAAGGAGCCCCATGTAAGAAACAATACTAAAATCAAAAGCCGGTAAAGTCACATGAGATCTGGTGTGGATAGTTGTTGCTGGAAGACAGTAGTTCCACCTTAACTGTCCTCCAGGTTACGTCTCATCCTGAGGTCGACTCTTCTCCACTGGCAGGACGGCGGCGAGCAGAACAAGCTGCTGCTAACATGAGCTGTTCAAAAACTTTCTTTTCAGTAACTCTGTGTACACAAACAATGTTGTCAGTGCTGGTGTTCATGTGTAGAGACCCTGGTGATGCTACCAGCACAGTTTCATGTTGTGTCCAGACTTCTTACTGTTTTAAAAATACAGATTTTGATGCTATTGTAAATTTGCCCGTAGCACTCCCATTGAAAATGAGTTTGACCTGAAAATGAAGCCTCGGTTGCATTTTGGCGAGAGTTTGACTTTATCCTTCACTGACTGACAGTCCAGATCAACTGTGTCATTCACAATGTGGACACAAGTATGTGGACATCCTGTCTGTCCTCGTCCTGTCTGTCGTCATCCTGTCTGTCGTCATCCTGTCTGTCGTCCTGTCTGTCCTCGTCCTGTCTGTCCTCATCCTGTCTGTCCTCATCCTGTCTGTCCTCGTCCTGTCTGTCCTTGTCCTGCCTGTCGTCATCCTGTCTGTCGTCATCCTGTCTGTCGTCCTGTCTGTCCTCGTCCTGCCTGTCCTACACTGTCCTTCAGTTGTCCATCCACTCTTAAAGGGACAGTCCACCATGTGTCTGACACGTAGACGTCAGCTCACATTAACCAGCTGAGCTCAGCAGTGGGTCCAACCTGAGGGTCGGGGGCCACAGCAGGCCGCGACATGATGAGTTTATGTGTTCTGCAAAACATCATGATTTGTTTTTGTCACATCTTATTTTTCCTTCTTGTGAATCATCAGATTGTTTAATAAAAAAATAAATAAAATCAGCTTTTAAATGTTTGACAACAGCCGACAGCCGCCTGTACAACTGTTTCCTCTCAACATGAAAGAAACTGAAGTGTTGATCATCACCATATCAACACACACACACACACACACACACACATACACGCACACACACACACACACACATACACACACACACACACACACACACACACACACACACACACACACACACACACGCACACACACACACACACACACACACACACACACACACACACACACACACACACACACACACACACACACACACACACACACACACACCCTCCCTTCTCTTCATTCACACACAAACTCTCTCTGTGTCTCTGTAGGGAAACCCCCCTCCTCCTCCTCCTCCTCCTCCTCCTCCTCCTCCTCCTCCTCCTCCCTCCATCATCATCATCACCTCCTGCTCCAGGATTGGCCCTCGGCCCTGACACTGTTGACGTTACCATGGAAACCCTGGCCTCTGTTTGGGCCTGTGACCCCCGTGACCTCATCGACCTGGGAGAGACGCGGTCGCCGTCTGTGTGGGGTGAGAACCAACAAACATCCATCAGGGCTGGAAGAAGTAATCTGATTAGTAATCTGATTAGTAATCTGATTAGTAATTTGATTAGTAACCTGATTAGTAATTTGATTAGTAATCTGATTAGTAATTTGATTAGTAATCTGATTAGTAATCTGATTAGTAATCTGATTACACTGCAGTATGAAGATACTCTGTTACTATAAAAGTTGAGCAAGAAGTCATCAGAAAAAAATGTCTCCGTAAAACTACAGATTAAAACTGGTTCTGAATTTATTTTTCACAGACTGAGTGAAGAAATAAACCACATGTTCTGCTGGATCAGAACCGGGCTAACCCAGTTTACAGTCTTTATGCTAAGCTAAGCTAATATGCTCTTAGTATTCTGCTGTGTTTCTGCTGAACGTTTCCAGAGCAGAGGTCAGATCAGAGTCGGTGAAGCGGGACTGCTGTGATACGATGTATCCAGCCAATCAGAGAGCAGCTGACTCAGCCGGTTTCTTCTTCTCTTTAAATGTCGCCTGAGCGGCGAGCGACTCGTTCATCACACCACAGATCTAATTCTACATTAACATTCATCCTGTGGTTTCCTGCTGGGCTGCAGCTCCTCCCAGCACCTCTGGAGGCTGCAGGAAACATCACAAGTTCAGAGAATTAACAACTTTATATTCAAACACTGTGAAGAACTCTGATGTTCACACCCGACTACATGAACATGATATGATCACTCTTTACTTTAAAAGATTTGATTGGCTGCTACGACCATCAAATATGAAGAAATTTGAGGTACTTGTACTTTACCTGAGTATTTACATTTTCTGTTGATGGATACTTTAACTCCAATACATTCCTTTATCATCTTAAGTTACACATTACTTTGACTTTTCAAAAGTATAAACAAGATTCTGAACGAGTACTTTCACTTTTGACTTTTTCAATGAAGTTGAGACTTTGTGTAAAATGTAAATAAAAACAGAAAACAAAGATTTGCAAATCCTTTTCAACTTATATTCAACTGAATACAAAGACGAGATATTTAATGTTCAAACTGATTAACTTTATGATTTTTGTGCAGATATTCACTCATTTTGAATTGGATGTCTGCAACATGCTCCAAAATAGCTGAACAGCAGCAACAACAGACTGGGAAAGTGGAGGGATGCTTATAAAGCACCTGTCTGGAACTTTCCACAGGTGAACAGGTGACTTCCATGACTGGCTCAGTCGTTCACTAGCAAGGACAGGCGAGGATCACCACCTTGTGAACAAATGCACGAGCCAATAGTCTTACAGTTTAAGAACGTTTCTCAACGCACAGTTGCAAGAAATCGAGGGACTTCATCATCTACAGTCCATAATATCATCAGAAGATTCAGAGGATCTGGAGAAATCTCTGCATGTGAGCGACGAGGCCGAAAACCAACATCGAATGCTCGTGACCTTCGACCCCTCAGACGGCACGGCATTAAAAACCGACATCATTGTGTGAAGGATTTCACCACGTGGACTCTTCAGAAAACCACTGTCAGTTAGCACAGTTTGTCACTACATCTACAAATGCCAGTTAAAACTCTACCAAGTGAAAGCTTCATATTAACAACACCCAGAATCACAGCCGGCTTCTCTGGCCCGAGTCACCTGAGCTCGACTGGCCAACAGTGGAAAAGTGTCCTGTGGTCTGACGAGTCCACGTGTCAAACTGTTTTTGGAAATCCTGGACGTCGTGCCAAAGAGGAAAAGGACCATCCAGACTGTCATCAGCACAGTTCAAACACCAGCATGTGTGATGGTACGAGGGTGTGTTAGTGCCCGAGGCATCATGGGTAACTTGCACATCAGTGAAGGCACCACACATGCTGAAAGGTACATACAGGTGTTGGAACAACATGTGCTGCCATCCAATCAAGGCCTTCTTCAGGGACGTCTCTGCTTATTTCAGCAAGACGATGCTGAGACACATTCTGCACGTGTCTCAACAGCGTGTCTTCGTAGTAAAAGAGTTCTGGTACCAGACCGGCCTGCCTGCAGTCCAGACCTGCCCCCCCCCCACCGCATGCTGCTGTCTGCTGTTCTGAAACGTGTTGCAGGCATCAAATTCAACATGAGTGAACATCTGCAAAAAAACTTTGAACATGAAATATCTCGTCTTTGTATTCAGTTGAATATAAGTTGAAAAGGAAATGCAAAACACTGTATTCTATTTTCATCTATATTTAATATTTATCTTTCATACAAACATAAAAGAGTCAGAATAGCATCAGATACTGTTTTTTTTAAGGTATCGTCTCCAAGTTTGAGTTTTCCTCAGGGTGACAACTTGAGAACTGTGGTGTTGAACACGTCCTCCATCACTGCTGACTTACTGTCTGCATCCACACACACACAGAGCAGTGTAATCAGATTACACATTAAAAGTAACGGTAGCCTGCCTCTCTCTCTCTGTCAGAGTCTCAGTGTGTTTTCAACAGCTCTCCACCTGCTGGACTGATGTGGACGGAGCAGCTGTCACCTCACCTGCAGAGAAACCAACAGGTAAGAACATGAATCAGAACGGAGTCCAGCAGGAGCTCAGAGGATTCAGTTCTGCAGAGTAATGTGTTCCTCTCCCTCCGTCAGCTGCAGGACACGCTGCTGCAGAGAGAGGAGGAGCTGGCCCGGCTGCAGGACGAGAACAGCAAACTCAGAGAGTTCTTCAACTCGGCTTTTGTCAGAAACCTGGAAGAGAAGGCGAAGGTGGGTGAAGATCAGAGCTGCTGACAGAAACAGAGAGACGTGTTAATAACTTCTTTTCAGATCCGTTTGGGATCTCGGGGCTTCCAGAGACTTGAATGATGTAATTTACTCCGGGAGTCAGGTGCAGAGCTGGACCGGAAAGAATAAAGCCTGCAGAAGCTCTGAGATCCAGAACTGATTTAGAAAGTCATCCCTGATGTCGTCTGACTTCAGACAGCATGCTAACACTGTTAGCTTTCAGGCCCGGGCAGCTGACCTGGTTCAGACTGACTTGGTCTGACCCGGCAACAGGACTAACAGCTTGATGGTCTTTAACCAGTGACGCAGTTGTTTAGTAGAAACTTTGCCGCTAACAATGTTCTGCTAATTTGGTTCTAGTTCTTATAAATCCTCCAGTGAGAAGTTATTTTAAAGTTTTTTCTTTTGAAGCAGCAAAATTATGAAATGTTGTGTTTTCACTTAAAGTGACTAATGAAACCGCTGCATGGACGCAGAGTCAGCAGCTTCCTGTTATAACCAGAACTGCCGACACAGCTGGAGCTCAGCTGAAACAGCAGCATCACCAAACGTTTGACTCAGGATGAAGCTGGTCCACATCATGCATGTCCATTTAAAAAGAGACCTTCCTCAACTTCAGGAGACTCTCAGTCCAGTTGACAGTCGGTCTAATGAAAGACTTGAGACGAGAATCTGTTTGATGGAAACGTTCCTTTGTCTTGTTCTCTCCTCACAGAAGCTCACTGCTGATGGCCGGAGGAAGCTGAAGAGGAGCCTGATGTTCATGGACAGTGGACCTCTCCAGAACTGCAGTCATCACCTCCAAACCTCCCAGCAGCTCAGCAAGAGAGTCTGCAGGAACCTGACAGCTGAGTTCTGCTCCGAGTCCTCCGAGACGTCCTCGTCCTCAGAACCAAACCTGGACCTGTGGGTTCTACGAACGCTGGGCCTGAAGGACCGAGACACCATCGATACGTCCACCAGCTCCTCCTCCTCCTTGACTGGTCTCAGCCTCAGCAGTTCAGCTTATGATTCTGCTGTTAGCTTGTCTTCATCCTCTGAGCGAACCCTCAACTCCTCCTTCAGCCCAGTCGCCACCTCTACGCCGTCTTCTGTCCACAGCCAACATGAGTTCAGGTTCAATCCTGCCGAGTCACATCAGAACCTCACAACGTCGTCGGGTCAGCACTCTGACTTCACTGCCTCTGGACTAACCAAACAGTCTGAGATCCGGAGCTACAACACATTACCTGTTTTTCAGTCTCCAGAAGATGAACCAGCCTTCACCCAGTCTCCAGACCGAGCAGAGACCGGTCCGACCCGACCCGTCAGTCGAGTCCAAACTCTGGATGGAAATCAAGAAAAACTTTCTGTTTACTGGACACCACCAAAAGACAAAGTCCAGCTCAGTCCACGAGGAGAGAGAGTCCTCATCTCCCCGACCTCGTCCAGCAGTCCTGTCATGAACCGGATCTGGACTCCTGACTGCAACACAATGAGTCCGTCAGTCGGACCTCGGCCTCCCGCCACGCCTCAGACGCCTCGCAGCCGCACTGATTTGGCGTTCAGTATGTCCCTCAGCCCGTCCAGCAGCGTCAAGACCCACAGCTTCCCCCAGGGACAAGCCTTCGTCAGGAAGGACCCCGAGGGGAGGTGGAACTTCACCTGGGTGCCCAGACAAGGACCATAAGAAGCTGAACAGTCGTCTTTCCAAAGGATCCCAGAAGAAGCTCCGTGCTTTGGGTTGTTTTTAACAGAACCGATGTGAAAACTTTTTGGACTTTACCTCCATGTTGATCTTGTAGCTGACTTGTTAGACTTTCTGGGCCCGTCACTGAAGCAGAACAACGTTTTTAAAAGACTTTCGAGGAACACATACAGTCAGTTATCCAACTTCCCTCTAAGACCTTGATACGATAACATTCAATTGTCTTCTGATATTTTGCCTTTTGTTTGTTGAAACACGATCCTGCCGTCAGAGAAGACTTCTTTCAGACTTTGAAAAAGCTGCGACACATTTTGTTCAACATTACTGAACTCATCAGGATGTTCAGAATACAAGACTAACTTGTTTTAGGATTTAAACTGTGACTGAAACATTGAAGGTCGACGTAAGTGCCTAAAACTGTTTGTCTGTGAAACTGCCACAAAAAAACAGCTGTTAAATATATTAAAAGTCGATGCAACATGGTGCCACAAAGTGAAAACTGCCTCACATGAAAAAAACAGAAATGATTTTAGCAGATTATTGTCAGAATTCAGGAAACTGTTTCTAAAAAGTGTGATTACAGAAAAATGCAGTAAATCAGTGTCAGTTCAGGGACGTGTGACAACTGTTAACACCACGAGCTAACTGGTGCCAGTGTGTGAAAAAAGGTTGTAAAATGTATTTTGCAGCAATATTCATTTAAATTAGTGGATGTAATGTACAGCAGTATTGTAGTGTGTTAGCCAGTAGCATGTAAGCAACGTCTAGCTAGCGTACCAACTAAACACAAAGCACTTTTAATACAAGCTGCAGCTTCTGAGCAGAAGTCAGATTCACAGGAAATAATCAGCTGAGACAGCTGCAACATGAATTTATCTCAGAGTGACTTTCAAATGTGATAAATTCACATATTGGCACAAAAATGCAGAATCCCTCAGTTAACACGAGCAAAGATCAGCTTCAATACAGCTTATTTCAGATAATCAAAGATAATCACTCCTCCCCTCCTCCTGAGGATATAAAGTCCTCCTCTCCTCCTCCTGAGGATATAAAGTCCTCCTCTCCTCCTCCTGAGGATATAAAGTCCTCCTCTCCTCCTCCTGAGGATATAAAGTCCTCCTCTCCTCCTCCTGAGGATATAAAGTCCTCCTCTCCTCCTCCTGAGGATATAAAGTCCTCCTCTCCTCCTCCTGAGGATATAAAGTCCTCCTCTCCTCCTCCTGATGTCTCCATCAGCTGGTCTGCAGGAGAGAACACATCACAACCTGATTTGAGGAGACGATGAAACAAACAACCTTCTGCAGAATCTCAGCTGACTCTGGGTGTTTCTTCCTCCAGGTGTGGCTGTCCATGTTTTTATATGATCACGTACAGAATGTGACTCAGAAACTGTAACTGACTGAAAGGACTAATAAAAAAAATGTGATTAACAGACGAATCTGAGTCGTTTCTTTTACACCTCACATCTACATGGAGCCACTTCAGACGTTCACTTTGTCTCCAAAACATATCATATGTTATTATAATATGTGTTTGTGTTCACTTACAACAAATTTTCTCTATTGAGCACAAGCTGCAGGTCAGAAGTCGAGGATGTCTAAAGACGTGATGGAGACAGGTGTGTGTAAAGATGGAGACAGGTGTGTGTAAAGATGGAGACAGGTGTGTGTAAAGATGGAGACAGGTGTGTGTAAAGATGGAGACAGGTGTGTGTAAAGCTTGAACAAAGAACAGTGAACTAACAAACGAGAACACTCTGCACTTGAACCTGAACTGGCTGCTGCAGTACTGTGAGAACATTTTAACCCTGGACCACTTACAACATGTTCAGAAGTCCTAACTATCACCAGCTGGTAACTTTAACATCTGACTATCACCAGACTCCCTTAACAAATGTGTCAGTTTAGTGAGTTGTTGAGTTGGAGACACTTTATAAACTCTGTGAAACTCTGTCTCTGACTCATTCTGCAGTATTTGGTCCTTCTTGTTCATTCAGCAAATGTTCTACATGAACTTCTTTCTGTCTGTGAGTAGAAACATGGAGTCTGTGTGTCTCAGAGATGGACGGGTTTGTTTCACACAGAGCAGGAAGTGACATCACAGGTGGTCACTTTGTATGTGTAACATTAAGGAAGTCATCCTGATGTTTGTGTACTTATTGATCGTCCATCAGACGGCCTGTAAACACACTGAAGAAGGTTTAAATTGTGTTTCTTTGTGTTCTCACCACTGTTCATCACAAAGCGACGCTCATGAGTGAAACAGGACTGTTAAAGTTTCCTTTCTGTCCGACGGCCTCGTCAGTCTTTAGCTCAGTTACCAGTTAAACCAGTCTGACATCCTCCTCCAGCTCCCTCTCTTCTCAGGAACAAAAGGAGGCGGGCAGCTCTCTAGAGACCCCCCCTCGCCTCCTCCACCTGATCCGCCCCCCACAGGTAACGATGGTAGGGTTTCTCCTCCCTGGGGGGTCCTAACACAGGGTCCCGGCCCTACCCGGGTCCCCTGAGAGCGAGCCAGGGCCGAGGGAAAGTCGTGAGCGAGAAGTGTCCGAGGCGGGCCGACCGAGTGGTCTATCTCTAATGACAAGGTGTGACGGCTGCAGATGTCCGACAGCTTGAGGCTCTGTCAGTTAGACAGGAATGTGAAAGGAGGGCCGCTCCGGATCACAGGCCCGCTGCTGCCGGAGGGCCGACCGTCGGACAGAGAAAGGGGTCATTAAAGAGGCCGACCGGCTGAAACTCAATCCCGGGGAACGGCCTCACCGCCACGTTCTCGCAGAACCCGACAGCTTGGCCCGCCTCAACACAGCTAATGAGTCGACACATCTCACAGGTGAGCTGATTTCTGTTTCAGCTTTTCCTCGACAGTTTCCTGACGGAGGCGGAGCTCAGGTTTCACATTCAGCCGCAGGTGGAGACACACAGAGCTCCACCAGCCCAAAGCACTTTAATCTCACTTGTGTACAACCGGTTTTATAAACTCTCAGCTCTGGTTTTACTCTCGCTGTCATTTAATCTTAATCTGATGGCAGAGAGCAGAATCCTCTGGATCAGCCTCACGTCCAGCAGCGACACCGCAACTCATCAAAGTTACTGAAGACATTTGAAAACACATTAAAACATGAAACTGCTCCATTTTTATCTGATATCTGTTCATGTGTTTGTCTTGTTGGGTCAGAACCGACTCTCGGGTCAGGAGGCGGTGTCACAGCCACAGACCACTGTTCAGGACTGTGTTTCCACATCTGTTCATGTGAAACACTAAATGCTGATAATGAGATGTGGGGACTGTGTTTCTGGAGACAGAACCAGGTTCTATCATGTTTTCCTAACCCGGACCAGAACATAAACACAGTGATGTCACAACATCAAACTGAAAACTGAACATAAAGAAACGAACAGAAAGAATATTCTGTCAGGCGAACGATCTTCTCCTGGTCCGTGTTTAACGTCTCCGTGCTGATCCGACTCATCTGACAAGACGAACCTGCAGCAACAAAACCGAGGATCCGACCCGACCGGATCAGACCGAGGAGAGTCTGGACCGACCCGACTGTGGTCTGTGAACCGCCATATTAACCGTGGGATTGTGGGTCGGCTGAGGGCGGTGGGAGGTGGGTGGAGCCAGCAGCTGTCGGTCAGGTGGAGGTGTAACATTAACAGCTCACACTGAGACCACAACACACCAGCAGAGAGCACATTAACCCGACATTAACTCCTAATGAGCCACCCAGGCCCCGCCTCCATGATGTCACCCCGTCTGTCAGAGGGGTATCCCACAATGCCCCTGGCTCTCCTGGAAACAGCGCTCTCACTAACTTCTCACCAGGATGGTTCTGATCCGAGCTCACAGAGCAGGGACCTGATGAGACAGCAGTGTCGGTGTGTGATCTGACTGTTTCAGCTCTCAGCTGCAGGTCAGAGATCAGATGAAAGTAATAAATAAATAAAGATGGTGGAAACTGCTGGTGTCCTCTCGTCCTCCATGTTTACACCCTCGACATGCGGTCGAGCTCGAGCACGCCAACACGTTCGTCTCAGCAGCTCCAGCGAGGATTTCATCTTTACAACGAGTTTCAATACGTAACGTGTCCTCACATCAGTGTGTGATCCCGGGCCTCTGCAGAACCTGCCTGAGAAACATCATGTTTTTAAGTTCTCTTCAGTACCACAGTGATCCGGTGACAGTTATCTGAACATCCACAGGCTCGCTGCTAACAGGAAGTGCTAACAGCTGATTCTGCTACAATATAATGGATTAAAGTTTTCATTCTGCTGAGATTAACACAACAAGACCAGGCTGAACTCTGTGTGTGTGTGTGTGTGTGTGTGTCTTTATTGATTAGTCTCCAGCAGTAATTAGCTGATTGATGAGAGAATGATGAGGAAACCTTTACAGTCAGGAATGCGCGCACACACACACACACACACACACACACACACACACACACACACACACACACACACACACTAATTGGTTTCAGGTAATGTGTCATGTATGAGTGTGTGGATGCTGCTGACCTCTGACCTCTGATCAGTGAGGGAGAAAACCTGCAGCAGAGAGATGAAGCCTGAGAGTTAATGAGCATTCAGACACACACACACACACACACACACACACACACACACACACACACACACACACACACACACGCACGCACACACACACACACACACACAGTGAACCTAAAGGACAGAAGCCAACTCCATCTCCCAGGGTGCATTTCACTGACACATGTCCAGTCACAGAGCTTCACTTCCTGTGTGTGTCTGGAGCTGATCTGCTGTCAGGTGGATTCAGTGGGTCTGTGTGAAGCTGCAGCAGGAGACTGTTGACTTCTTCACTTCTTCACTGTACTTCTGAACTTTCTACTCGTAACATTCAGACTGTCAACGTTTTTGTGCTCGGCGTCTCTGATGCTGCAGACGACGGCTGTCAGGAAGCACCACGCTCGGTTCAGATCACGTCTGTTCTGGACCTCATCTCAGAACAAACATGTTCGTTTCATTTTGATCCAGTTTGAACGTGTCATCAGTCACACACGATGTTTGTCACATAAACATAAATATCAGATGGAAAATCCATCATAATAAAGAGAACTGCTCCTCTACATCTGCAGCCACGCAGCAGAACCAGAACCAGAACTGCAGTTGTCAGTATGAGCAGATTTATTGTGACGTTCATCTTGTTCAGAACCTTTTCTGACCCAGTCGGCTCCATGATGGTTCCGGTGATGTACTGATGAGACGATGTAGTTCACTGAGCTGCAACACTAAACTACACAAGGTCTGACTTTGATGACAACAAACTGACCAACATCATGAGGTTCTGACCCAGTTCAGACTGGACCAGTACTTCATCATCTCTCTGGTAACAGCTGTGAAATAAAAAGGAGGATTCAACTCTCTCAGGTGTGTGTGTGTGTGTGTGTGTGTGTGTGTGTGTGTGTGTGTGTGTGTGTGTGTGTGTGTGTGTGTGTGTGTGTGCTCTCAGTTTAATGGTTGATGAGTCTTTATGACATTCTGTGTGATGATGAGTAACTACAACCCGACTCACTAACTGCTGCTCAACAATTAACCTAAACACACACACACACACACACACACACACCTGTATGTTTAAGAGCTTCCTGCTGTCATTAAATCAGTTTCTGTATTGAAGATAACTTGATTTTAATAGTTTCACAGTTTCAGGACAGTTTTTCTGAAGTTTCACCTCATTTCAAAGGTTAGAAGCTGAATCTTCATATATTTAATGCTAAAATCAGCTCTGTAATCAGCTGGAACATGTCCACATCATAGAGTCTGATGAGAGATCTGATCTAACAACAGTTTCACTGAAAATAAACAGTTAACGTGTTTTCAGCCAGACGATACTTGATTTTTTGGGTCAAAGCCCAAAATGATATTAGAGATAAAAGAAACAACAATTTATCAGCTGACATGAAGAGGGGGAGCAAAGTAACTAGTAGCTGAAGTTATTTAGAAAAAGTGGTGGCGTGGAAGTATGTAGAAAAAACGCAACATTCAAGTAAAGTACAAGTACCTCAGAGCTTAAACTCTGACCCACAGTACAGAACCAGAACCTGTACAGAACCAGAGTGAATGGACTCACTACGTTCCATCAGTTTGAGGACGACGAGCTGTTTGTTCCTCTGAGGATCAAATAACGCCGGTCGCGTGTTCTAAGCGTGTGTGGAATGTAAGTCGACCAACGGAGACGACCTTTGGCACCGTGCACACACACACGCATGCACACACAAACACACACACACACGCACACACACGCGCACACACACACACACACTGGCACAACGCCATAAACACATTAGCTCTGAGGTGTGTGTGTTTGGACATGACTGAGTGTGATGCTGGCACTGAGCCTCAGTGTGGTATTACAGTGGACACACACACACACACACACACACACACACACACAGGTATGCTCTAACTATAACAGTTGTAATTAATTACCAGTTGAACCAGTTCAAACTGAGAGCAGCAGACTGGATTTCGCTCGAACATGTGAACTGTTAAATCTGATATTTGAGATGAGGCCCCGCCCACTCCTGGATCACCACCTCACACAGGTCACACATGGTTTACAATCATCAGATGACAACGATCCTCAAACATCTTCAGCACAGAGACACAAATCCAACATTAACCTCAACCTGTGATGTCACTTCCTGCTCGTCCATCACTGAGACAAACAGACTCCAAGTTTCTACTCACAGACAGAAAGAAGTTCATGTAGAACATTTGCTGAATGAACAAGAAGGTCCAAATACTGCAGAATGAGTCAGAGACAGAGTTTCACAGAGTTTATAAAGTTTGTTTCAACTCAACAACTCTTAAAATCACCACATTTGTTAGTGGAGTCTGGTGCTGCCTCCTGCACTGCGGATGGATGTTAACTGTACTTGAAACTCTTATTCCTCAGTTATTGATTCAGTATTTGAGGACAGCAGCTGTAAACTTCACCTGTGAGTCAAACAGCAGCAGGTTGAAGTCTTGGACCGCTGCAGGTCTGTTGGGGTCTCAGCAGGTCCACAAACTAATCTGGTTTAATCCCAACAGGAATCCAGCGAACGAGCGGCTCCTAATCTCAAATGTGACCACACAACTTTCATTACTTCCATATTAGAGCTCGATTTAACATAACACAGCGCTTAATGTCCCCAAAACAGCCCAAAGTATCTGGGCGGTGAACATGTGCATGAACTGATTATTAGTCATTAATAAAAACACAAAGAGCATGAGGCTGCTGGCGCCCCCTGCAGGCTGCAGCGTGAACTACAGACACAGTGTGAAGGAACAGACTTCATGAAGGTTTGTTCTGTGGAGGGAAGGTCACTAAAAAAATACTTAATTTATTTTGAAACTTACACCAATGTGACGACTCTCCACAGCAGCAGGCGGCGACAGTCTGAGTTCATCATTCAGAAAGGACGTCACAACACCAACAGCTAGCTTAGCGTTAGCCTGCGGTGTCTGTCCCAGGTGTGTTGAGGACGATCAGCTGACTGGTAGTTTCCAGAGGAAACTCATGTTGGTTTGTTTTCTTTATCATAGATCCTTTATTGATTTGTTTGTGAAGAGGGCTCACTCTGTGGTTTATTGCTGAATCAGTGAATGCTGCTGTTTTTTCTTTTATTATTTGAGCTTGTTAAAAACACACCGGGATAAAGTCTCGCCGTCGTTGTAAATATCTTTTCCAAAGAACAGACACACAGTTAGTGTGGTGTAAAACCAAAACAGGGAGCTGAAAGAAGCCAAAGAGCCGTGGAGACTGAAACTGTCCTCTGTGGGTTTCTATAAAAATGTTGATCAGTGCAGCTTTTAAACTCTCTGATCTTGTCTCAAAGTGTCTAATCTGTGATGTAATGAGGACAC
Organism: Acanthopagrus latus; assembly: GCF_904848185.1. Classification (NCBI taxonomy): domain Eukaryota; kingdom Metazoa; phylum Chordata; class Actinopteri; order Spariformes; family Sparidae; genus Acanthopagrus; species Acanthopagrus latus. The sequence continues at coordinate 742,473 of NC_051040.1, read as the reverse complement.
AAACAGTCCAAGACACACACACACACATAACTCACTAAAGGACTAAATGCAGCAGCCGCCTGAAAAGCATCCAAACACGCAGCAGAAAAGACTGAAGCAGGTCTGTTGTGTCTCTAAACCAAATACTGTGTGTGTGTGTGTGCGTGTGTGTGTGTGGTGGGGGGGTCTGAGTGTCTGAACAGCAGCCAAGCCTGAAGGGGCAGCCGGCGGGCCAACAGCGCCGGTCGTCATGGTAACCGTAGTAGTAGTAGTAAGAGAGGCAGCTGAAGTTTTCAGGGTTGCTGCTCGGATGTTTAATGTGTTACTCAGTCACACAGATGACTGATGGAAATATGTGGAATCTTCCTTTAAAACACACCTGAGTTTACCTGAGCAGTGAAGCGTGTCTCATCTCTGTCACAGCACATTCTTCTTCTTCTTCTTCTTCTTCTTCTTCTTCTTCTTCTTCTTCTTCTTTTTCTTCTTCTTCTTCTTCTTCGCTGACTGTCAGTGTCGTCGTGCTTCCTGACAGGTGACTCCCACCTGCAGGCAGGAGTCACATGTTCACATGCAATCAGGATACAAACAAAAACACAACCTCACCTCCAGAACCACTGTTCACTGACAGGTTCTGTTCAATCAGCGGCCCGTTCAGACTCAACGGCTCTCCATGTTACAACTTCACGTTTGTTGAGGTTGAATCTCGTCACGACATCAAGGTTTGGATTCAAACACCTGGTCTGGTCTCCAGGTGTTGTGACTTGAACTGTGGCTGTAGATGGTTGAGACTTCACAGCTGAGGACGGTTCTGAGCTGAAGACGGTTCTGAGCTGAAGACGGTTCTGAGCTGAAGACGGTTCTGAGCTGAAGACGGTTCTGAGCTGAAGACGGTTCTGAACTGAAGGTGGAAAGTTTTTATTTTATGACTGAAAAAGAAGCAGAAACTTTAAATCAGAATGAAAATGTTACGAAACATAAAGAACACTGAGGTTTGTCTGTGAAGGGTTGAAGTTCAATGTGTGTGTGTGTGTGTGTGTGTGTGTGTGTGTGTGTGTGTGTGTGTGTGTGTGTGTGTGTGTGTGTGTGTGTGTGTGTGTGTGTGTGTGTGTGTGTGTGTGTGTGTGTATGTGTGTGTGTGTGCGTGTGTTATTGGCAGGTATCTGAGGACCTGATTGATGCCAGCGGCCCCCCACGTCAGGACCAATCTGATTGGTGGATGCAGCTCTGATCTGAGCGCGCTCACTGGGGACACTCTGGCCTGGATCCATCGCTACGGTGACAAGAGACATCGCCCCACACGCACACACACACACACACACACACACACACACAGTGACAGTAGAGGCCAGATGTCCTGTTGTTGTGTCCTTGATGAACTGCTGGACTGTGAACTGTCACAGGTTTGATCCCCCTGAAGGACGTGTATGTGTGTGTGTATGTGTGTGTGTATGTGTGTGTGTATGTGTGTATGTGTGTGTGTGTGTGATGTTTTGATGGATGCGTCGTCCTTCTCACACCTTGAAGACCTTGAGGTGAAACTGACAGAGACGATCAATCTGAACACTGATGGATGATTGTAAACTTCAGCAATAAACCACAGAGTGAGCCCTCTTCACAAACAAATCAATAAAGGATCTTTGATAAAGAAAACAAACCAACATGAGTTTCCTCTGGAAACTACCAGTCAGCTGATCGTCCTCAACACACAGCCTGGAACTGACACCGCAGGCTAACGCTAACGCTAAGCTAGCTGCATGATTGTAAACTGATCAGCAGGGACGTGACGTCTACAGGACGCACTGACAGTTAACAGGTGTGATCGTACCTGTGCAGGCTGCAGGTGTGATCGTACCTGTGCAGGCTGCAGGTGTGATCGTACCTGTGCAGGCTGCAGGTGTGATCGTACCTGTGCAGGCTGCAGGTGTGATCGTACCTGTGCAGGCTGCAGGTGTGATCGTACCTGTGCAGGCTGCAGGTGTGATCGTACCTGACCGTACAGTTGTTTCATGTTGGCTGATTTTGCACCTTTTCAAAGCTCTCGCCTCGCCTCATCTCGTCGTCTCTCTGGCCTGCAGCTCTGGTGTCTCTGAGTTTTCTCTTGTTGTTTCGTTTTATTTTGTTGTCTTTCCGCTTATCTGTCGCGGGATGTTGTCGTTTCCCCTTGAGGGGCTGCGGGCCTTACTGGGGCCAAATCCAGTTCACACAATGGGAGAAGGCCAGGTTCACCCTGGATACGCCATGTAGCTCAGTTCCACCCAGGGGAGCCAGGATTTGAACTTGCGACCTTCTGATCACCAGCCCACCAGCTCTACACACTGAGCTACAGCCGCCCCGTCTCTTGTTGTGTTTGTAGATTTTTAAAAACCTGTACGTCATCAGATACGCTCAGGGGGCGGGGCTTGGCCTGCAGCACGCTGCTGTCCTTCAAACCTTCGCTGACACTCTAAGCTCCGGTTGGTTGCTGTCAGCCGTCGCCTCGCGTCAAGCTGCCGCCTTCATCTGCTGCCAGGAGCCTCAAACCGCCCGCTGACACTCCGATCACGGCGTCACGTTCACTTTTAACATCGCTGACACTTTAATCCTGAACCTCTTCTAACCGTCACAGCTCCACAACACAGATCTGCACGTCAGCGTCAACTTACCAGACAGGCAAACTCACTTTAAGTGTTTGTTTGAAGCTTGATGCTGATGTCAGATTATCACAGATTAGTGGGAGTGACATGTTGAAGTCTAACTGCTGTCAGTCGAGTCAGTTTGTCCCTTCACAGCCCTCAGAGACGGACGAGCCTCGAGCCTGGAGAGACTGACGAACTTCATGTGGAGTTTAATTCAGTTTCATCTGAAGCACAAATCAAAAATGTGATTTATGCTTCAACACAAAGAAAACTTAAGAAACCACCTGAAAATATCCGTCTTTGTAAGTTTAAAACATGTTAGTCCACTTAACAAGGACGAAGAGAACATCAGACGAGGACCTGCAGTTCTGGAGATGGTCTGGATCCGGAGCTACCGTCACTTCTGTCACTGTTTCAATGTTTTTGTGGGCTCCCGGGTCATTTTGTGCTCTGCGGAGATCCCGAGTGTTCCTGTGGACATCACTGGGTTTTTAAAGGGAAACTCTCTCCAAAATGCAACTGAGGCTGTTTTTGTGAATGTATCTGAGTCAAACCTTCATGTAAAAGCATAATTATGATGAAAGAGGCACTTTTAAGATTTACTGTAGTTTCGTTTTTGCCTCAAACTCATTTTCAGTGGGAGTGCTATGGGCGCTTTTACAATATCTCTATTTCTAAAACAGTAAGAAGGCTCGACACAACATGAAACTTTGCTCACAGCTTCACCAGGGTCCAGGGTCCAGGGTCCAGGAGTAGATGAGTCTCACATAGTCCCTGAAGAAGTTTGATTGTTTGCTGTTTTCATGAGGTCTTGATGACTGAAGGGATCCTAGAGGAACACTTGGGTTACTAAGAAGATTTCTTGGACTGTGAACGGGTTCAAGGGGTCCCATGAGAAAATCAAATCAGGTTTCTGGTGCTTGAGAAGATCCTGATGGATCTGAAGGTTCTTTTGGGTGTTTTTGAGGACATTTTCAGGAGGTTAGCTTGATAAGATGTGACACACTGTCTGCAGGGAACTGTTACGGACCTGTGAGGTATTTTAGGGACTGATGAGAAAATTTCAAGGATCTTCCGGGAAGTTTTGGAGGTTCTGGAGGTTCCTGATGAGGTTTCAGTCAAAGTTTCCTCTTTCTGTTTGGTTTCATGTGATCTTTCTCTGCTCGTCCTCTTTGGTTCTGTTCTAATCTTTATATTTATGTTTCACTGTTGTAAAACCCTGAAGCACCAAACCAGACTGTGACCTGCTGCTGCTGTGCTCTACTGCCACCTGGTGGCTACAGGTGGAACTACAGGTGTGTGACAGGGACAATGGTCAGAGGCCTTCCTTCCTTCCTTCCTTCCTTCCTTCCTTCCTTCCTTCATGTTGTGGTTGGACTGATCAGACATGACTGGTGATGATTTGTGAAGTGTAAATTATATTTCCACCTCGTCCATGAACACGAGGATCGTCCTGGACCACCTGGAGGACGAGAGCTGAGTTTTCTCTGCTGATAGGCCGGCTGCTAGCCTTTGTTTGTTTACTCAGTAATGAGCCAATCACATGGCTCATTGCCCCTCACCACACACACACACACACACACACACACACACACACATACAGAGTAATTTAGTGGAAATGAGGATGATGTGTGTGATGTGTGTGATGTGTGTGATGTGAAGCAGCTGTGTGTTCTGCTCCATCTGTGACGGCGCAGCAGAGACGAGTGTAGTCACACAACATCAGCAGCTGGTGGTAGAATCAGAACCGCAGGTACTGATGTTACCATGCAGCAGCGTAAACCGGACCACAGACGCTCACCGATAGCCCGACGTTGGCCGACGGGACCCTGAGTGACATCACTGTTTGACCTCCAGCCATTGGTCGATTTAAATAAAGTGAATCACTTCAGACGAACGTGGTCTGGTTCCAGTTCTTCAGCCTGAGGATTTGCTGTTTCTTGTTTGGGTTTCGGGCCGTTTGTTGGACAAAGGACAACGTTTGAAGACGACAATTTTTATTACAGTTCTTGAGTCTGAAATGCGACAATTTAGTTGAGAGTTTGGGGGGAAACCCCAAAGCAGTGGATGGGTTTCACAGATTCCGATGGTGTTGGTGCGTGGGACGGGTCGACTCCGGGTCACAACCAGGACGTCCTGACTGAAACATTTAACTGGGTTTGTGAAGGAACTGCTGCTGGAAACTGTGAATCCCACCGCCCACCAACAACAGCAGCAGTCTGACTGTGTGTTAAATACATTTGTCCTTTTCCGTCCTGCAGCCTTCATTATCACAGACGCACAAAACAAGTCAGTCTGCAGAGACGTCATTATGTCTGTTTCCGTCTGTGGACCACATCAGCTGCTGGACACGGTCACAGCTCCACCAAAGGATCAATAATGATGAATAATCTTCTGTTCTGTTCATCAGAGTTATCAGATAATAAACCCAGTGAGAGCTACTGTCAGTGTGAAGCTCCTGAGGCCATGAGATCAGATGTTCTGTTCACCACGGCGTCCACATGTGTCCCGCAGAACCAACAGCTGCCTGCTGCGACCGACAGCGACGCTCAGAGAGACTGAACACGAACAGTCGAGCCAGGCGTCGTGTTTCAGCGGCGAGACTGAAATCTCAGCTTTCAGACTGAGCAAACAGAGAGACCGAGGCGAGGACGGTGGGAAACGTCCAGGGGAATCCTCCAGGCTTGATTTGGCTCCGAGCTGCTTCCCTCACAAGATGTGAGTCATCTGACCTCCGTGAATCAACGGGATCCTGACACCAGGACTGAGGAGTCAGCAGGACCGCGAGGGAAACCGGTGAGCAACACTTTCTCCTCCTCTGTGAGCGGTGACTTCCCTTCAACAGGGACTGAGAACACATTAACTGGACGTTTCCATCACCAGAAATAATGTTGGCGGTGTTCGTTTCTGCAAACCAGATATCTGGACACGTCTGTTCAGTTTCAGATTCATGTTGTGACAACGCTCTGCTGACGTTCCCGTGGTTCTGTCACAGCTGGAAGATGTTCAAATAATCCAGTTTTCTTACAGACATAACGAGACGTCGGGACAGTTTCCATTTTTGTGTTTGTTTCAAAGACGTCTGGTTGTGAACATCCGGCAGTTTTGTGTTGAATCGCCGGCTCAAACAGAGATCTGAGGCCACGTTGTGCCTCTGGGTCGCTTTCAGAACAGAACTCACTCGGTTAGGGTTCTGAAAAGGTCATGGTTTGCAAAAAGAACAAAATACTTCCTCCCTGGTGAAACTGTCCTCCCCCATCTTCCCCCGCCATCACTAACTGAATCAGAACTGATACTGGATCAGAACTGATACTGGATCAGAACTGATACTGGATCAGAACTGATACTGGATCAGAGTGTTTCTACAGCAGCTGGCCTGTTGGTGTAAATCACCAGATGATATTTATTCTTTGGATGACGGCTTCATATTAAACGACAAAGTCTTTGATTGATTTAAACATCAAACATTTGGTCGTCACGGTTACAGAAGAAGCAGCTTCTGGACCGACGCTGTGAGAGGAGAAGGTCTGAAGTGGATCCTCTGGAGAACCGGATGGACCAAGTGTTCTGTGGACCAGATTTCGGGTTTAGTGACAGTTTGGCTGCAGAACTTGGGTCAATTAGTTTTGTTTGTCGGCCATGTTGGCTCCACCAGTTTCTCCTGGACGTTGCTACGGGCACTTGTTTTGTCCCTGTTGCCGTGGCGATGGTACGGAGCACACTGGTACAAATCTAAAGTGATGGTCATGACTCACCTGAAGCTCCATTCAGTTCTCAGGTCATGTGAGTTTAACCTGAGAGACACAGAACCGAAACCCAAACAGCAACTCGCAGTACAGAAAGTAACTGAGTACACTGAGGAGTGAGGAGAGGGAGGGTGAGGAGGGGTGAGGGGGGGTGAGGAGGGTGAGGAGGGTGAAGAGGGTGAGGAGGGGTGAGGAGGGTGAGGAGAGGTGAGGAGGGTGAAGAGGGTGAGGAGGGTGAGGAGGGGTGAGGAGGGTGAAGAGGGTGAGGAGGGTGTGGCGGGGGGTGGAGGGTGAAGAGGGTGAGGAGGGGTGAGGAGGGGTGAGGAGGTAGAGGAGGGGTGAGGAGGGTGAAGAGGGTGAGGAGGGGTGATGAGGGTGAGGAGAGGTGAGGAGAGGTGAGGAGGGGTGAGGAGGGGTGAGGAGGGTGAGGAGCGGTGAGGAGGGTGAAGAGGGTGAGGAGGGGTGAGGAGGGGTGAGGAGGTAGAGGAGGGGTGAGGAGGGGTGAGGAGGGGTGAAGAGGGTGAGGAGGGGTGAAGAGGGTGAGGAGAGGTGAGGAGAGGTGAGGAGGGGTGAAGAGGGTGAGGAGAGGTGAGGAGGGGTGAGGAGGGTGAGGAGGGGTGAAGTGGGAGAGGAGAGTGGAGGAGGGGTGAGGAGGGGTGAGGAGAGGTGAGGTGAGGAGAGGTGAGGAGGGGTGAGGAGAGGGGAGGAGGGGTGAGGAGGGGTGAGGAGGGGTGAGGAGAGGTGAGGAGAGGTGAGGAGGGTGAGGAGGGGTGAGGAGGGTGAGGAGGGGTGAGGAGGGGTGAGGAGGGGTGACATCACCTGGATCAGAGGAGGTCGTCAGTAATTAACGGGCGAGGAAGGTTTTCCGTCATTATTAGCATGTTAGCTGCGGCGTCATTAGCGTTATTAGCCCAGGTGTGTTTTCTCAATGAGCCAATCGTCCGTCCTGAATGAATGGAGGGACAGAACTGAGGTCGCCGGGCCCCGAGGTCACCGGGCCCCTAGGGGACGGCGCCATGGCAACAGCAACACAAAGGAAAAAAAAACTTCATCAGCAGGACAGAAACAGATCAAACTGGGTCAGAACCAGTCAGGACCCGATGAGTCCGTGAGACTTCTGCAGGTACAAACTACAGAAGAATGTTAAGAACAGAGCTTAAATAATAAATAAATGATGTCAAAGGAGGAGAGGAGAGAGGAGAGGAGAGGAGAGAGGAGAGGAGAGGAGAGGGGAGAGGAGAGGAGAGGAGAGAGGAGAGGGGAGAGGAGAGGAGAGGGGAGGAGAGGGGAGAGGAGAGAGGAGAGAGGAGAGAGGAGAGGAGAGAGGAGCGAGGAGAGGAGAGAGGAGAGAGGAGAGAGGAGAGAGGAGAGGGGAGAGGAGAGGAGAGGAGAGGAGAGGAGAGGAGAGGAGAGAGGAGAGGGGAGAGAGGAGAGAGGAGAGGAGAGGAGAGAGGAGAGGAGAGGAGAGGAGAGGAGAGAGGAGAGGAGAGGAGAGGAGAGGGGAGAGGAGAGGAGAGGAGAGGAGGTGTGGTTGTTCCCAGGAGGTTTCATTAACGATTTAATGAGTTAATGATCCTGATGATTAAATGTCAAACACACACAGTGGAAAAGAAGGAAAGCACAGGAAGTGATGTCATTACAGCGGAGGCTGCTGATTGGACAGGAGATTCCCGGGCAGCTGCTATAAAACCTGATGAGAAGACACAGAGAGACAGAAGAGACGACGCAGCAGGACACACACTCTGAGAAGGTACAGTGCGTGTGTGAGTGTGTGTGTGTGTGTGTGTGTGTGTGTGTGTGTGTGTGTGTGTGTGTGTGTGTGTGTGTGTGTGTGTGTGTGTGTGTGTGCAGACTCCTGCAGAATATTTTCAGCTTCTGGTTTAATGTTGTTAGTTTCTGTGAACTCACATATTTCTCAGGACTTCTAGAGTTTTTTAATCTGATATTTCAAACTAAAAAGTTTTAAATGTTTAAATGTTTTTATTGAGTTTTTCTGATCAATAATTGAAATCTGACCAGGGCTGCAGCTTTTGCATTATTTCATAATCATTTTATTCTAATTTGTGTTGTTTTTGTTGAAGTTTAGTTATTATTTTAACTGTTTCAGTGAAATAAATCAAAGTCTCGTTCATCTTCCATCACTTTCAGTTGTCACAGTTCTGTGATGTTCAGTCTGGACTGCAGGGAGGAAACACAGGGTATTTTTGTGAATGGAAGAATCTGCAGTGTGTGTGTGTGTGTGTGTGTGTGTGTGTGTGTGTGTGTGTGTGTGTGTGTGTGTGTGTGTGTGTGTCTTTAACACATGCATGAATGAGAGCTGCTGCACGTCAGCATCACGACTGGTGTGAATGGAAGAAGTTCACCTTGTGTGTTTGTGAGAGTGCATCAGTGAGAATGTGTGTGACTGATGCAAAGACACACACAAACTGTGTGTGAGTGTGTGTGTGTGTGTGTGTGTGTGTGTGTGTGTGTGTGTGTGTGTGTGTGTGTGTGAGAGAGAGAGTGTCAGGAGAATGCAGGAAAGTGCACATCAGTGAGCGTGCACGTGACAGTGAAAAGACGTTTATTTGCAGGGATGGAAAATACTAAAATTAGCCGATGTTGCTGGACAATACAGAGCAGCTAAAAGTGTCCTGCTGTGTGTGTGTGTGTGTGTGTGTGTGTGTGTGTGTGTGTGTGTGTGTGTGTGTGTGTGTGTCATGGAAGACAACTTTATAACACTAGAAAATTACAAATTATTTTTATATTCGTATTTTAATCAAAGTCATATTTTTGAGCTTCCATGTTGAAGAACACTTTTCTCCCATAATGCATTGCATCACAGGCAGCTCTGCTCACAGCCGCATGATTCAAAATTTGGAAGAAATCTTCAGAAGGATCTTTGAAAAGTGTGAAAATCACTCTTGTGTCATGTAGAATAAAACGTCGTTCTCACTGTGACCTCTGACTGAAGCTTCTGCTGCGTTCAGGTGCAGCTGGGAAAGCACGTGACATGATATTTGTGAATTGTGTCGTTGAGGTTAGCGGACATAAACAGACTCAGACTCACCAGAACAGTCCCGGCTGGTCTCCGCTAACTGCTCTGGGTCCGGCAGCAGTTAGCGGGGCTGCAGCTCCACGTGAACGATCCTGTCTGCTGCTCGTTTCAGATGCAGTTCTGTGGCTGTTTGTTGATCTGCATCACTCTGCTCCTCTGCAGCGCCGAAGGATTCAGGGTCCGACCTGCCCGGGTCAGAACACACACACATACACACACACACACAATACAATCAACAAGAAGTCATGATGTCACTGTAGGACTTTATTGATCCATGAAGGGAAATTTATGTTATGAAGTTGCTGAGAACGTCACAGAGCTCCATCCTCTCCTCCCGATGATCCTGACAGAACGTCTGCTGAACAGCTGAAGCAGCTGGAGACTTGAGTTAAACACAGAAATCTTTTTTTTTTTGGTTTTAATTAATAAATGCTTGAGGCATTTTGGTCCGACCCATCCCCTTCTGCTTCGTCTCCTCCTGGATCGACTCGCGGCAAGGCAGCAGATCAGATTTGTGTCCTGAGGGCCAAAACAAACGGCGCCTCCCTCTGGGGCCCCTGATCCCATATCAGATGAAGAAACATGGGAGCGAGGGCCAACACAAAGCTGCCAGCTCTGTTTTCTGTTTAGTCTGGATGAAACCCGATCGTGTGACTCGTCAGAGGCAGCGAGCAGACAGGAAGTCAGGAAGTCCTCGCCGTCAGGGTTGTGATGTAAGAGACGAGCGACAACAACAGTCCTGACGTATGAAAACAGCTGACGGAGCAGGGAGCATGTTTTCTATACGGAGGAGACTCCCTTATAGAAAATAACACGCATGTGTTTAGTCTGATCCCATCTTTACTTTGTGTTCCAGTTCTTAGATTCATCCCGACTCACTGAAACACAATCAGTTGACAATGAGTCGCCGTTCAGACGCCCGTTACAATGTTCCTTGTGAGGAGACTTCACTTGTTTTACGGTTTTAACCAAATTATGATTATTATTATGAACTGTCGAATGTCTTAATGAGGTTTAATAAATCAGATCTGTCCAGTTTCACATCATGACTCATTTCACTCATTTTCACATAGAATGCAAATAATAAAATGAACTGTGTATACTGGACAGGAAGTATGCTTCACTACATAGTCTGACCCCAGCTGTGGTTCAGTACATAGTCCTAGCCCAGCTCTGTCTCACATGATCAGTTACCTGGTTGCCATGGAGACGCCTCTGTCATGTTGGCTTTCAGAGGACATATCCTCATCCTGTGCTGTCCTTGTGTTCCAGCATGTAGACCGGCCCATGTCGAGGCCTCCGTTAGGACTTCGGCTTCGTCACGGAGGGATGAAGGCGGGGGAGGAGCTAACGGCGAAGCTGCTGCGATTGGATGACCTGGTGAGGATGGAGAATGACGTCATGGAGCCAAAGAGGAAGAGGAGTTTCCCCGGCAACAACGCCCCGCTGGACCGGCTGTCGGTCAGCTCCATGGAGACCAAACAGGCGACGAACAAGCAGAGGTGAGACAGGAAGTGAGTGACAGGAAGTGAGCGACAGGAAGTGAGCGACAGGAAGTGAACGACAGGAAGTGAACCTTCTTGAACCTTCTGCTCACCTGTTTTCACCTGTCTGTTTGTAGTAAGTCGGTCGAGCTGCAGCGGCGTCGAGTCAATCCGCCTCCCATCGACAGGATCGGCATGAGTCGTCTACCAAGCAGTCGAGGATAGGCCCCGCCCCCTCCCTCAGACGGCCCGCCCCCTCTCTACAGCGCCCTCCTCTGGACAGGTACGGCTCAAAAACTCAGAAATGTCACTTTAAATTCTTTTAACGCCTCACTGACGTCTTCTCTCCACAGAGGACTCACCACAGCCGCATGAAAAGCAGCCAGCCACACCTGTCAATCATCCACCTTCACCTCACCTGGATGCCCCCACCCTCCTGCCCCGCCCCCTCATGGCCATGAATGTTAAGTGATGGTGCATTCAGGTGCTGCTGGTAAACTTATCTCTCATGTCTGAGACAGACGGAATAAAAACCAGATGAAGCTTCAGGGTCCGAACAGTGAAGCCAGAACAGAACCTACATTCTCTCCAACGACCAGCAGGAGGCGACTCCACTGGTTACAAGAGAAGTCTGACTGTATGTAAGCTTATGATAAAATGACCCTCCTTCTCTCGATCTCTATTTCCACAATGACTTGTTTTGAAAGTTTTTACCGTGTCACCTGAACGCCTCATCACTCCCCCCGCCCCGCCCCGCCCCCTCCTGTGACCGGAGGCATCCATCGCCTCGACACTGAAACTGAACACGTGACGCGACTTACCTGAGTTTCTGCCTCGTAGAGTTTGTGTTATTTTGTCGCAGCAGGTCTGTTGACAGCAGGACGACGTCTCCACTGCAGGAAGGACAAACAGGAAGTCCATGTTGTCCCACATTGACTTAAACAAACTCAGTCTGTTTTCTTCAAGCAGCACCTACAGGCCATCAGGTGAACTGCACCCCCTATTAAGGAAAATGTTACAGGATGGTGTTAGCTTAGCTCAGCATAAAAACACAGAGGGAAACAGCTAGCCTGTCTCAGTCAGTCAGCACGTCACGCTCTCATTAACACTGTTTCTAACCAACTGCATCTAGAAACCACTGAGGCTAATTTAGCAAGCTAGCGAGGAGCTAACATACTGCAGGAAGTGCAGAAGACAAAGACAAGGCTGTTGTGAGAATCAACATATTCTAACATCAGAACACCCGAATGAGTCGATCACCAAGTGAACATGAACGTTACAGAGCACCAGAACACGACCGTCTGGACCTGCAGTCTGAGTACGTTCAGGAGAACATCTGGGTTTGTGTTAAAATCAGTAAGTTATTTATCTTCACTTACATTATGTAAGACTTGAGCAAGTCACACGGGATGAACAGCTTCACCTGAAAGACCGTTCACCTCAACCTCCTCAGTATATGACTTCAGCTGACTTCCTCCTTTGCTGCAGACTGTTCCTTTAAAACCAGCAGGCTGTTCCTTTAAAACAGCTCGTGTTGTTTGTGTTGTTATAAAATCTACATCCTGTGAAATCAGCCGGTCCGGTACCGACGTGGTGACGGTGCAGTGGAGACGTTTCCTGGTCGCTGAGACGTGACAGTGTTCTGTTCAGTCCAGTTCTGTCCTGTTGTTCTGCTTGTTCCAGCTCAATAAAGCCTCAGTGATCAGCTGCTCGTGTCCGTGATGTTTGATCGTGTTCACAGAACAAACACTTCAGTTCAGTTTATCGACTCAAACGGAAGTTCAGGATCTTTTAAAGCAGATTATTAAAAATCTGCTGGACTGTTCTGTCCGTCAGGATGTGATGATGGTACCGTCAGAACGATTCATGAGCTCACAGGAAGTGACGTTGACAGGAAGTGACGTTGACAGGAAGTGACGCTGACAGGAAGTGACGCTGACAGGAAGTGACACTGACAGGAAGTGATGCTGACAGGAAGTGATGCTGACAGGACTGTTCTCACAGCATCACGTTGGCGTCACCCTGTGAGCTGCGGAGAGAAACATTAGCTTCTCACAAACTCCTGAAAACTAAACTTTTGTTCACATGTAAACTTCTTCCAGGTCCAAGATATTCAGAACCTCTTCAGTGTTTCCATCCGAACAGCTGAGTGAGCGATGACACGCAGTGATCAGCTGTTTGAGTTTTGATACTCAGTGTTTGAGTTTGTATGCTGAGTTCAGACTCTTTCTCGTGACTCTTTGACAAGATTTCAACTAGATTCTACAAAAAGGTCAAAAATCATGAAAAAAGTAAAAAAAAAAAGTCCTGAGAAAAAAGTTACGATTCTGAGTTTAGTCAGAATCCTGTGAAACAGGATTGTTGATGTCGTCGATCGGTGGACGACTTGTGTTTGCAGTCAGCGCTCGAAGACACCGGCTGCCTTCGTTCCTCTGAGCAAACATGAGTCAGAATTCTGAGAAAAGATGGAAGTTTGAACTGTCAGTTTGCATCACTTCCTGTTTACGTTTGGCTCTGTGCGTCGTCATGGAAGCATTTAAATGAACCAATCAGCAGTTCAGAGATTGTTTTGACACAAAATGGCTTCAACAGCTCCAGCGGATCAACTTCCACTCTGTGAAGTAACAAACATGTCAGGCGAGTTATGAAACAGGAATATTAGTGGGATATTAATTTTCTTCATGTTCACCTCATTTTCTTAAACAACTAAAAAAGCAGAAGATTGTTTGAATGCAGCTGTTTGTGCTTCAGCATTTCTGCTACAAGAAAATTAAAAAGTGAAAATAAAAACAATGAGATTGAAACTTTCCACTCGTTCATGTTTTCTGTTGAATCTTTATTAAGAAAAGTATCATCTGATCCAGAACAGTGCAGACGGACGGGCTGATTCACACAATCAGACCTGCAGACAGTTTACAGACTTCTGTACAGCCGCTATGGGAGCAGAGAGGGGACAAAATGGACTGAGGAGGAGGAGGAGGAGGAGGAGGAGGAAGAGGAAGAGGAAGAGGAGGAAGAGGAAGAGGAGGTCTGGCCTACCTGGTAGCAAAACACCTTCACATTAAAACAAAGCGGGTGTGAGGAGGAGTTTGTTCTGAAACATGATAAGAAGGTTCTGACAAACTTAAAACTTGTTGGAAAAAAACCTCAAATGTCACCAGAATGATCTTCAGATCGGATTTCTGTCCAAACCAACAGGATGAAGAGCGATAATTCATGGAGCTCGTTACTTTAAAGACCGATTCATGAGGATTAAACCTTTACAACATACAGCTGACGGCTACAGTCACAATACTGACCCAGCTAACAGCCGACTGTAAACGTTAGCAGCTAGCAGCTAAATCACAACACAAGTTAACATTAGCATTAGCTAATGTTACTGACATTTAGCATTAGCCTTACCACCAAGTAAAGTGACTGTTAACAATGTTAGCAATCATGGTGACAAACAAAGTTCTCAGATGAGTCAAACCTGAGGATCCAGTTGGTTTGGAGCTAATGTGAACAACAAAGCTGATGCTGTGAGCTGTTGTAACTTCAGTTTACTGCAGATATTTACATTCTGACTTCAGTCTCAGTGACCTCAGCCCTTCAGTAAGGCAGATCTGGACCTGAGGAGGGAGGAGAAATGTGGGATTGTTCAGGAGCAACACATTAAAAAGAAAAAAAAAAATAAAGTGAATAAATCCTATGGAGGTTAAAATCAGAGCGGCATCCGGTTTCCTTCCACACTGATTTTAACAGCGTGACCCGGCTTCGTCAGGCGGCGGATGTCAGCAATTCTACGCATCTGTTTATCCACTCGAGACATCCCCTTCTTTAACGGACCCTGCAGGAACAGACAGAACATCGGGTCAAACACAAAGCAGGCTACGAGGCTGCTCACAGTTTCAGAGGGGGAGGAAACACCGACAGCATCTCTGAGACCACAAACGTTACGTAACTGCAGAGATGTGAAACGCAGTTCGATCCAAAGCGAAGTGTTTCATCACTTCAGACTCATGCAAGAAGCTCAAACCCTCAGAGGCCACAGGCAGCCAATCACAGACCTCCAAAACACTCAGCCAGTAATTGATCTGTGCTGGTGAACGATCGAGCAACACGACCACCAATAAAAATGTAGAGAGTTAATCAATCAAGTCAGACCAGCGTGAACCCTTCGAGCTCTGCAGGAGAGCTGGTGGCTGTGCAGCCGAGCTACACAGTCCTGAGTCAATCAATTACATCAAGTCCAAAATGTCCTAAAGTTCAGTGAAGTCAGGAAGTGGCTGCAGTCAAACTGTTCTAATGGAAGAGTGTCAGGACTCAGTGAAGCAACGACACACAAGAGTCCAGCCAGCGGTTCTGTCAGAGGACGAGCGTCCTGCAGCGTCTTCAGCACCAGCTGAGGACACGAGACCACCAGAATCTGACAGCGCTGATGGAAAAAGTTTATTTCAACTGGACTATTAACTGATATTATTTGTGATGATAGAAACTAAAATTCTAGTCTCAGAGTTCTGGTCCCGACTGTACTGATGACTGTACTACCTTTTTTCATTCCCCGCTGTAAAAAGCATGAAAATATGAAATAACTTGACGACGATGTGTGTGGACCAGGGAGGAAATGTTAGGTCGGCGGTGCTCACAGGTGAGTCAGAGGTCACAGGTGAGTCACAGGTGAGTCAGAGGTCACAGGTGAGTCAGAGGTCACAGGTGAGTCACAGGTGAGTCAGAGGTCACAGGTGAGTCAGAGGTCACAGGTGAGTCGGAGGCTTCACACAGAGATGGTGCTCTACAGACAGACGCTCCACTCTGTCTCTGAATTTTGGTTCTACAGAGTGGAGCGTCTTCAGGGGAACCGGTGCAGCTCACACAGTCGGACCGGGTCACACCATGCAGCAGGACTTACTGCCCCCTGCAGGCCGGCTCAGGAGCTACAGGGGCATTCTGTTCCCCTCGATGCTGATCTTCACCGCTCCCTGCGGACGCTTCATTTTCATCTGCTCAGCGAAGCGACGCTTGTGCTTCTCCAGCCGGCTGAGGCCTTTCTTATAGCTCTACAGAGGACCAATCACAGCGCAGCTAATGACCGCACTTCCTGCTGTCACCAGAGCCAGACTACAACCAGAGGTGACTGATGTCAGTGAACACATCACTCACTTCTCCATGTGTCTGCCCCCCTGTGGTGTCATGGTGTCATGACAGACACATTTTGATAATAATAATAATAATAATAATAATAATAATAATAATAATAATGATATCTGTTACACATGTGGACCTGTACGGGCCAGAACGAGCCTGCAGCTCTGACCTATGACCTTTTTTTTTCTGTTTGTGTAAACAGGTGAGACTGCAGGTGACAGTCTGCAGGTACTCACCCTGTTGGACTCCACCTCTACATTCCACTTGGGTCGGACCACGTAGTCTTTGTTGGAGGGCATCGGCACCCGAGCTCGAGCACAGAAACCAGGGTCACCGGGTCGCAGGGCTCTGCAGAAAGAAAATGTTGTTTAGTAAAATTAATCTGATTATAGTGGAATATAAACACTGCTAGGACAAACAGACTCCATGTTTCTACACAAAGAAATAAAAGTTCATGTAGAACATTTGCTGAATGAACAAGAAGGTCCAAATAATGCAGAATGAGTCAGAGACAGAGTTTCACAGAGTTTATAAAGTGTCTCCAACTCAACAACTCACTAAACTGACACATTTGTTAAGGGAGTCTGGGGACTTTCTCCACGGGGACAAAGAAGTCGCCTATATTGTTCCTGTTTAGTGTCTTTGTAACATGTGACATGTTTAGATCAATAACATGTTTCTTCTTTCATAAATGGAGTGTAAATGGTGAAATCAGTGTAAACAGTGTGTTCAAACAGCTGATCAGTGTTGGCAGGTAAGACTTTAGCACTTTAGACACAGAAGCAGACAGGCTGGTACAGACATGCTGCCACAAACTGACACTTTTTACAAGGAGACAAACAACTTCAGCTGAAACATTTAATGCTGAATTTACAACAAGGACACAATGAGTCAGAATCTGTCAGAGACTCAGTTTCATAATGTTTATAAAGTTTTACTTACTCAACAGTTATTAAAACTAGATGCTTTGTGAAGGGAGTCTGGTGAAATTGTGGTTAATAGTCAGCTTCATGTATTACATTTAATGCTGAAATCCTAAGAAGGCTCCAGTGATTCAGAATTTGTCAGAAACAGTTTCACAACATTATAAAGTTTAATTAACTCACGTTTAATTAACTAACGTGCGTGCGGGCGTGCGTGCGTGCGTGCGTGCGTGCGTGTGTGTGTGATTACAGCTGGTCTGAACTTACTTCTCCTCTCCGGTCAGCTGCTTCTCCAGGTCTCTGCGAGGCGTCTGACCTCCAGAACTACAGACAGAAATGAGGAGAGAAACTTTGTATCATCATGGAGAAACATGTTGGAGGGAAACAAGCAAACTTTACAAATCTGTGTTTGGACTGAGCAGCTGGTCCACAGTCAGCTGGTCCACAGTCAGCTGGTCCACAGTCAGCTGGTCCACAGTCAGCTGGTCCACAGTCAGCTGGTCCACAGTCTGACTCCTCCAGCTGAGCCTCCATGCTAAAATTAGCATTCTCCACCTCACAGCGGTTAGTCAGCACTCAGAAACACCCGACACCTCTTCTGTTACTGACCAGGAACTGAACATCCATCCGACTCGTGCACCAAACCACGAGCCAATCAGAGCTGAGCACGTACATGTTAAATCTGAACACACCAGTGAGTGTCGTCGTGTTAGAGAGGACACACTCAGGATACAGGCATGACTCACGGTGACCATGCAATACTGAGACTCAACCTGATCGGTGGAGAGAAGACGTCAGGTTCCTCCACCCTCTCCACCTTCTGAGGCTGACTGGAGGAGCAGGAGGAGGGGGAGAAGGATGGATGAAGAGGAATGGAAGAGAAGTGAAGGTGGAGCTTCAGAGAAACAACAATGTGTGAGGAGAGACTGAACACAACAACAGAAGTGACAGCTGCAGTTAGCGAGTGTTAGCGCTGCGTGGAGGAAAGATCATGTTGTGATTCATAATTAGTGATGATCATTTTTCACTGAAGGACTCCAGAAGAGGTTTCACAGACCAGCTACAGCCACCTCGCCTGTACAGGAAGTGACTGTGTCATCATAGTGACATCATCAAGCTCTCCACTTCCTGTTTCACACACGTGAGACCTGTAAAGAGGGAGGAGCCTTAAACTTTCCTCCAAAACATTTTACCTCTCAGCCTGTGGAGCAGACGGGCGGCTGCGGCTCAGGGGTAGAGCCAGCGCCTTGTTATCAAAAGGTTGCTGGTTTGATTCCCCTGTGCTGGTCGTGCATGGCAGCCACCACCATCAGTGTGAATGTATGAATTACTGTCAGTCTGATAAATGTAAACGTAGAAACCTGAAGTAAAACCAGTTCAAAGCTCAACATGATGACGCTGCAGCTTCACGTTGTCGTTAAACAGCCGTTTCCTTTGGGACTACATTCTCTCAGTAGTATAACCTCCATGTTCCTACGCACATCCACGCTCAGACAGATCAGTGAGTAAATCTCAGCGCTGACAGCAGAGTCACGTCTGTACCTGAGTCGTCGTCTCTGAGGCATCTGCTGGTCCAGGTCTCTCTGCTGGCGCTCCTCCCTCGTCATCCCCTTGTAGTTGGACGTGAGGCCAAAGATGGGCCGCGACCACTCGTCTGCAACGAGACACACGTGAAAGCGCTGCAGTGACACTTCTGGAGGACGTTCAGCATCAGAGGACGAACAGACGCGTCTTACTGATGAGCTTGAGAGCGAGGTCTTTGTTGTTCCGAGACTCTTTGGGGTGTTTGTAGAGGAACATGACGGCCCGGCCGATACCGCTGTGCTTCAGAGTCTCCTGACTCACACTGGGCAGCTGCAGGAGGACACACAGCATCACACACTGAACACACACTACACACACTGAACACACACACTGAACACACCCTATAACAGCTGACCCACCTCCTGCAGGATCCGGAGCAGCTCCTCCCTGATCCTCAGAGCAGGCAGTGATTTGTCCGGCAGCGGGCTGATCCACTCCTTGATGGCCGACATCACGCCGCTGTCGATGAACGTCTCCTTCAGGTCCTGTCTGAAGGACCGACATCATGTTAGTGATCGCCTCCTCCTCGAGTCGTCGGCCTTATTGCTATGCTTTGTAAATCCATTTTATAAAGCTGTGTTTTGTATTCTGATATTTCATGTTACTAAACATCATCTCGTTAATAATCGAACATCTCGACAGCAGAAGTCTGAACTTGTTTCACGCTGTTAGAGTCAAAGGTTTTACACAGTCGGACTCCATAAACAGACACTGAACATCTGTTATCTCCATGAGACTCCTTCAGAGTCCAGAGAGAATAAAGAGCTGCTGAATTCAAGAGGTGTGTGTGTGTGTGTGTGTGTGTGTGTGTGTGTGTGTGTGTGTGTGTGTTCAGTGGTCCTACTTCTTCAGGTGCATGACGACTTGTGGCAGCAGGGTGAGTTTCTTCAGCGCTGGTTTCTTCTGACTGTTCAGAGTTCGATCCTCCTGTTGGACAAAACACACAGTCGGTATCACAGAACACAGAACCGGATCACTCAGACGGGCTTTTATTCTGTAAGGCGGACCTCGGCGGCCTCAGTCATCTTGGAGATCATGGCGCTGACCACGTCGTCGGCATCGCTGATGAACGTCCCGCCGTCACGGTGACGCCTCCTCTTACTGTTCATGGCTTTTCTCTTCGCCAGCATGATGTCAAAGTCCGACATGAAGCTGGTACTGAACACACACACACACACACACACACACACACACACACACACACACACACACACACAGTTATTCTCTGATCATTTCTAAGTTTGTTTCAATCTGTTGTTGGTTAATAATCGGACAGTGCTGCTCACTCTTGGCCGCTGCGGTCCACTCCGTCATCAGAGTCGGACTCCTCCATCTGCTCCTGCGTCTCCTTCTTGGACTCCTTCTTGTCCTCCAGGTCCTCCTGGTTGAAGCCCTGCAGGTGGAGGAGATGGTGTGAGCAGGTGAAGCTGCTGCACAAACTCACACACTGTCTCAAACTCTTTCGTACTCACTGTGAACTCCTCCTCCTCCTCGTCTCCGGACTCTCCAAAGATGTCTGCGATCATTTTCCTGGAACAAACACAGAAGTCAGAGGTCGCCGGCCTTCACAGTCACATCACAACACCGTCACATCGTGCCTGTGATCCAGCACTCACTCTTCCTCCTGGTCTCCGTCTCCAGAATCGCTGTCGCTGCCGAACAGTGCCTTCTCATCCTTCTTCCCCTCTGCCGCCTTCGTCCTGTCGTCGTCGTCGCTGCCACTGTCCGAGCCGAGCTCTCTCAGTTTGGCTGCCAGGCTCTTATCGGGCCCGCCGGGCACTCCGTCGCTGTCCGAGTTCTCATCGTCTGACATCGCCCGGCTCCTCTTCACCGCTGACCAGACCGAGGACACAAGAGAACTTCATGGTTCAGACTCTGAAACTCTGACTGGGATCCTGACTGTCCATGTTCACACTGGTCTGACTTCAGTTTTATCCTTAATAAGTCTCATCTATTTACCCATGATTCACAGTGTGATGACCTCACCTTGTTTGTCTGCCTTGTCCTCGTCCTCGTCCTCGCTGTCGGACAGGATGGCCTTCTTCCTCTTCACTGCAACATAAAGACAAACTGATAAAGGAGCATTCCACTGTTTCACAGCCAGCAATCAGCTGATATCTGAGACGTGGTAACAGGACGCTGCTCTCGGATCAGTACCTGGCTTCTCGTCTTCATCGTCACTTTCATCCTTCTGCTCCTCCCCCTCCTGCTGCTCTCCATCACTTGCTGTTGCAGCCTTCCTCCTCCTTCCCGCCTCCTCTTCCTCCTCACTGTCAGACTGCATCACAGACTTCCACTTTCCTCCACCTCCTCCTCCCTGAGCTTCCTCCTGCTTCTCCTCTTCCTCAGAGTCTATCTGTGCTGCCTTGCGTCTGGCAGGTGTCTCTGTGTCAGAGTCACTGTTGGCATTGGACCGCCGGTCAGGAGACACAGCCGGTTTGGCGTCCTCATTTTCTGAGTTGCTGTCTGCGGCAGCTTTGGGCTTCTCCTCCTCCATGTCCGAGCTGCTCCTCCTCCATTTGGGAGGAGAGGACCCTCCCCCCTCCTCGTTATCTGAAGCTCTGTGTTTGACGGGTGATGACTCCTCTTCTTCGTTGTCTGACCCGCTCATCCTGCGTTTGACAGGAGAGGAGTCATCGTCGCTGTCGGCGTGCCGAGGAGCCTCCGCCTCTGAGTCACTTTTGTCGTCGTCATGGCGACGTTGCGGGGCCTCGCCCTCAGAGTCGCTGCCCCCCCCTCGATGATCCTCGTTGTCAGAACCGCTGGCTGCGCCACTGGTCTCCATGGCGTTGGGGGTGTCTTCATCGTTGCTGCCTTCATCCTATGGAGACAAACAGCTGCAGGTCAAAGAATCTGAGACTAAGGAGACCCGGTTCTGTTGAGTCCAACCAGCAGAAAGACACAATGGTTAATTCCCTTTCATAAATGGAGTGTAAATGGTGAAATCAGTGTAAACAGTGTGTTCAAACAGCTGATCAATGTTGGCAGGTAAGACTTTAGCACTTTAGACACAGAAGCAGACAGGGCTGGTACAGACATGCTGCCACAAACTGACACTTTTTACAAGGAGACAAACAACTTCAGCTGAAAGATTTAATGCTGAATTTACAACAAGGACACAATGAGTCAGAATCTGTCAGAGACACAGTTTCACTACGTTATAAAGTTGATTTTAAGAGTTGTTGAGTTAAAACAAACACATTTGTTAAGGGAGTCTGGTGCTGTTGTGTTACTGGTTCAGTGGTTGGAAACAGATGTTGTGTTTACAAACATCTGCTGCTGAGACCACATGTCAGTTACGTCACAGTGACCCACATGGATCCTGACTGATGTTTGTCCTCAGGTGTATCTCTGACTCTTTGACCTCCAGGTTTATTAAATGATAACATTCTGCAGTATTCTGGATTTTCCTCCACTGATATGTGTCGGGTGTCTGACCTCAGACTGATGTCTGTCGCTCCTAACCTCCTCGCCGTCTGACTCGTGGTGTTCATCCAGAACTGGAGTGCCACCTCCGTCATCTGCAGGACACACAACAGGTCAAAAACATACTGCAGTTAACACAAAGAACCTGCAGAGAGACAACAGCTGGAAACGTGTAGAGCTGCTTCAGTCTGACTTCAGCTGAATGACGGGAGTGATACTGCCACATCTCCCAGCCGGACTGGGTCTGACCTGGTTTTCATCGAGACTAGCTGGTCTACTGCACAACTCACCGACAGGTACACCTGTACTGTGGTGCTTCCAGAGGGAACTCCATTTAATAGAAAGGTTTAGAACTTCTACAGTGCACATCAAACTCCATTCAAAATGTTAATGTGTAAATAACAGCCAGTAGAAAACAGTTTGTTTCAGCACACACAAACTTAACAAAGGCTTCATATCCAACCTGAACTTGGTTAAAACTTAAGACAGACACGTTTCGTAATTTCTAATTTGTAATTTAAAATTTCAGACTCCACAATCTGCATACCAAACTCCATGCAAAACTCGAGCATTTTAATGTTTAGGAATAACCTGTAAATGGTCCGTGAATTTAATATGAAGAGAAAACGAACAGATTGAACCTGGAGGTTTGCTCTTTAATCCGGCTGCTTCATAACGTCGCTGCCAGTTAAATTTTTACATTTAACGTTTTGTGATCACAAGTTGGTTTGGCGGGAACGTTTTATGACTATGTCAAACGATTTTCATAAATCGGCATCAACTCACATTCATTAAACTTCAGCTTTAAAGCAGAAACATCTGAAGAAACTGTAAAACATTGGCAACACATCCTGACTTCAGCTAGCTGCTACATCTGCTAGCCGGCTAATGATTAGCGGTCCTGTTTTCCCGGTGAATCAACCAGAGCGATGCTGGATCTGTTCAATTAACAAAGAAGCTCATCAACTGTCATTAGACAGAGACAGTGAGGAGTGTTACAGTCTGTTTAACCCCGTGAGGGCCCACACACAGTGGAGTTAGCTCGTCAGCTAGCTTGTTACATAGGAAACAAAGCAGAGCAGCAGTTTGTACCGGAATGGCTCCCGGACATGAAGTCGTCCTCTTCTCCGTCCATTTCTCAGACGAAGACAGATTCCGGATCAGAACCGAACACAGGACACGTCTCTGTTTGTTCTACTTTAACAATAAAGCGGGAAAATAAACCCGATCAACGTAACGACGCACTGTGAAAGCTAACAGCAACAGCTAGCTCCAGTAGCCCTAAGATCCAAAATGGTGTAACATACATCATGTACGCATGCGCACATGTGCGGTCGCCTCGCAATGACGTCTTAGTTTTTTTTTTAAATAAACTTTATGAAGACGAACAACCAGAGTCACAACAATCACAGTTAAAATGAATAAGTAATAGTTGCATGTGCATCTTCGTCGATTTGTATCTGATTTAACCGTCGTCAAAAAATGTAATTGCGATTATTCACTTTTTGAAGTTTATCTATTGTTTCACTTCTTTTATGTTTATTTCTTTATTATTATTATTTAATATTGTACCATATTATTTAGGCTGTTTGCTTTTAGGAAATGAATTAATGACTTCAATGGATTTTGTTTCGTGATATTTTTGTTGTTGCAGTTTTGAACACTGGTCAGAGTTTCCTGTGGTCAATAAAGTTTTTTTTTTTTTTACGTGATGTCATTGAGGCGCGACAGAGTGACAGGAAAACACGCGTGTGTCTGAACCAGGACCTCCAACTGTTTAAATCCAGTTTTTGTCCAGGTTTCGGTCCATTTAGACTCGGACCGATGGGGGACACGAGCCGGCTGTGCTCCGTGTGGCTGGGCTCGGAGACCGGCATCCTGAAGGGGGTCAGTCTGTCCCGGAAACAGGCCTTCAACTTCTGCAACACGAGCCACCTGAGCCGCGACCAGGAGGTCCGGGCGCTGTGCTGGGGGGACCCGGCGGAGAGCGAGCTGCTGGTCGGCTCCGTGGACGGAACCGTGAAGACCTTCAGCACCGAGAAGGGATCCTTCACCGAGACCCGCCGCTGCGGAGACCCGGCAGACGGCTGCTTCACCGGGCTGGCTGTGCTCAGCGGCTCCACGCTGGTCAGCTGCGTGGAGTGCGGGACGCTGCGGGTGTGGAGGGAGGACAGCAGCGAGCCCGTGAAGGAGCTGAGCGCGGGGAAGAACGTGTGCAGGATGCGGCAGAGTCCGGTACACCCGCACAAAGTCGCCACCGGAGGGAAGGAGAACGGGCTCAAGATCTGGGACCTGGAGACTCCGGAGAAGCCCGTGTTCACCGCGAAAAACCTGCGGGACGACTGGCTCGATCTACGGCGGCCGCATTGGGTCAGAGACATGGCCTTCATCCCGGGAACCGACAAAGTCGTCACCTGCACAGGTTACCATCAGGTATGTTCGCACTGTGGGGCTAAACGTGAAGGAAAAAAGATTTTAACCTGAGATCCCGACCTCATAGACCAAACTCCATTCAAAATTCGGTCAATTTAAGTGTTTTCTTGGCAAATTTGCACCTCCTCGATAAAAGTTCAATCCCCCAAATGATCTTTAAAATGGACTCTTTCATTCGGTTTGCATCATGTTAATTTAAAGTTCAATATTTCCATCTGAGATGAGAAGTGCAGCAAAAGTAGCTACTGTTGTTCTGATACCAAACCTCATTCAAAATCTGTGTGTTTTTGAGCAGATGTGCTTGGTTACGTTTGTTTCCGCCCTCTGGTGGTTTAAAAAACCATTCTGCAGCTTTAACAGTTCTCCTCCTCCTCCTTCATCAGGTCCACATATTCGACCCGTCCTCCCCTCAGCGGCGTCCTGTCCTGGAGGTCGAGTATGGCGAGTACCCGCTCACCGCTCTCTCCCTGACTGCCAGCGGGGACACAGTGGTGGTTGGAAACACTCATGGCCAGATCGCCCTGCTGGACCTGAGGAAAGGTCTGGTCCGCGGCTGTCTGAAGGGGCTGGTGGGGGGCGTGCGGGGGCTGCAGTGTCACCCCTCCCAGCCGGTGGTGGCGTCCTGCGGCCTCGACCGCTTCCTCCGCATCCACAGCCTGGAAGACCGCAAACTACAGCACAAAGTCTACCTCAAGTCCCGCCTGAACTGCCTCCTGTTCTCCAGCAGAGACCTGGAGGAGCCAGCGGGGGAGGGCGGGGCTCAGGAGGTGAAGGAGGAGGAGGAGGAGGAGGGAGACGAGGTGTGGGACAGCATGGCGCGAGTGGAGGAGAAGCCAAAGAGAAAAACCACAGAGGAAGAAGAGCCGCAGAAGAAAAAAGGCAAGAAGAAGAAAAAGAACTGAGGGACGTTTGTGGTGTGGTCAGAGTGTGGGACATTTGAACGCTGTCACTCAGACTGAAACACGTGGAAGAGGAGAGATTTGTCTCTCAGCTGTTTGTGCTCTAAAATGCATTTTCTATACTCTGTTTATTAAAACAGCAGCATGTGCCTCCAGACATCTCCTGAGCAATATTAATCGTCCTTATAAACCCAGAGCACGTTGTCTCACCTGTCATCAGATGAGCCACAGCCAATCAGAGCTGCTGCTGAGAGTGAACAAACATCTTATTCTTTAAACTCTTCAGTGCTTTTGTGTTAAAAATCTAATTTGTAACTAAAGATAAAAGTAGTGGAGTAAAAAGTTTGAGATGTACTTCAATAAAAGTAGAACCTGGCTTGAAAAGAGAATACGGCAAGTTTGTTCTTGCATCAAAGTCCATTTGAAAAATATCTACGTTCCTACCCTCACCTATGGTCATGAACTTTGGGTCATGACAGAAAAAGAATAAGATCCCGGATACAAGCGGCTGAAATGAGTTTCCTCCGCAGGGTGGCAGGGCGCTCCCTTAGAGATAGGGTGAGGAGCTCTGTCACCCGGGAGGAGCTCAGAGTAGAGCCGCTGCTCCTCCACATCGAGAGGAGCCAGCTGAGGTGGCTCGGGCATCTGTTATGGATGCCCCCGGGACGCCTTCCTCAGGAGGTGTTCCTGGCATGTCCCGCTGGGAGGAGACCCCGAGGAAGACCCAGGACACGCTGGAGCGACTATGTCGCCCAGCTGGCCTGGGAACGCCTTGGGATCCTCCCAGAAGAGCTGGAGCAAGTGTCCGGGGTGAGGGAAGTCTGGATGTCCCTGCTCAGACAGCTGCCCCCGCGACCCAGTACTGGATAAGTGGAGGATGGATGGATGGATGGATGGATGGATGGATGGATGGTGTTTTTAAGTTTATTTGCTGCGGGCAGATTTCTGTGACATGTGAAACATTTTCATTCCTTGAATTGTGGCCTTTAAAATGTCCTCAACGATTCTGCATACATCCAACACATCAACATTGAAAAAGGGACATTTCAAAATGTCAACAAAGAGTCACTCTATACAGAAAACACAGGACAGGAAGCTCGTCGTTCTAAATTCGACTGACAGCTGCTGAATGTTTTCTGAATGAAGAAACAAAAGAGGCTGAAAAGGCTGAAATTAAACAACTGTAATCAGCTGAAACTTTTTACTCCATTACACTTCAGTTACTGGTTACTTTTCAGAATAAGACACAGTCAGTTTTAGTCCCACACGCAGCTGTGATGGATTAAAAGTGTTTGTAACATTAAACACGTTTATTTTGTGCTGCAGTGTTTTAGGTCTTTGTTAAACTGTTTTTCCACAATAAAAGACACCTGAATAATAAAAGTGGAGTCGTGTTTTAGTTCTACGATCCAAAGGAATTTGTTTCCTCCAAGCACCAGTCAGGTGAAAAGAGTAATAATAGAACTACAGACACTTGGAGCAATAAAAAGGGAACACTGGTTTGGATTTATGTTGGATCAGTGAATAAATGGTGCACCATGGTTGTTGGAGTTGATGTGAGGTGGTGAGGACACGTGAGGTGACGGACATCATTATACAGGACATTTACAGAACTTGTTTATAAAATACATTAAGTTATTGTCAGATACTAGATGACAAACATTCAACAGAACCAACCAACCAACCACATGGCTTCATGTTCAACACTGAAGAAATAACATTATAAATATGAACAACAAATGTCTTGTTTCAAAACTTGTCTCAAACATTTTAGAGGTTGGACACTGATTAAAGAAAATAATAAAAAGTTAAATGTTGAGGATGATTCTGTTTCTGTATCCTGTGAATATTGAACATTCTTCAGTTCAGTTCAGCTTCATCAGCCTCCTGATCTGTTCTATCAGCATTTTATATTTTGGTTGCTGTCTGGATATTGAGAAATTTTATACACATATAATACAAAATGCTTCTGAACAGAATTCAGAAAAACATCAAAGATATTAAGGTTATTCAGATGTTATCAGCATGTGTATTACTGACAGGATATCTATAACTTACTTTTTAATATCACTTATCAGGTATATTTCAGCTGCTTTCGTGTCTGAGCAAAGAAACTGAAAGAAGATGAAGACAACATTATTATTATGCTTAACCGTTTATTAACCGTTGAACCAAACTCCATTAGAAAAATACAATATTTAGTGTCTTCAGCAGGTCACCGTCTAACATTACGTCACATCAGTAAAAATAAAAAGTGTCATTAGTTTTGATGACGTCACCGGGGGTCCCGCATGGTGTGTTTGTTTGTTTTTCCTTCTCCAGTCAAACCGGAAGTACTGAGGTGGCGGTGATTGGCTGAGAGGCCGGCAGCTGGCACCGCGAGCCTCCAGCCCCGCCCCCCGCCTGAGTGACGTAGGCTGGAAGAAAAAACTTTAAGAAGAAAACAAACGAAGAAGAAGAAGAGACAAACAGAACAGGTTCTGTACCACAGAAGAAGAGACATGGCGGCGGGCCGGAGAGCTGGAGCGTCATCTCGGAGCTGTCCGTCACATCACGCCGCTCTGTGAGCGTCTGTCCGCGGGGAAACGGCATGAATCAGCCCGGGCTCCGGGCATCATGGCCGACGAGACCGTCATGACAGATGCAGCCGGGGTGTCGGAGCGCAGCGGCCGGGTTCTGGCTCCGGGAGGCGGCGGCAGGTCCGCGGAGTCCTGGAAGAAGGACATCGTCCGGCAGCTGAAGCACCGAGACCGGAGCCAGCACACCATGTTCCAGGACCTGATCCGCTTCTGTACGACCGACAAGTACAAGTTTGATCTGTTCTGAATCCATTATAGATGGGCTGGACTCAGGCCACGCCCAGTGTGTTCTGAATCAGGTCAGGTAACTGGGGACTGGACCTGTGGAAAGTGAAACCAAACTCCATTTAAAAAGCTGCTGATTTAAGAGCTCTTTACTTACACGGCTGAAAATGAGTTGTTTAGTTCCACAAAGAGTCCAAAGACTCATAAACAATGTAACGATAAACTGAGATTGTTTGAATGGAGTTTGGTTCAGAGATTCACTGCAGCCCGAACTGAGCCGAGCCAAAGGTTCTGATCCAGGTCCACATTCTGAAAGATGCGTCTCAGCTGTCAGCTGTGTCAGAACGACTTCAAGAGAAAACAGATCTTTTTATGTGGAGTTTGGTTCAGAGAGAGTTTATAGCAGTCAGATCTGATAATCCAGATAATCTGCTTTTAGTTTCTGACTCAGATGAAAATAATCTGTTAGTTCTACTTCAGGTGTCACGTCTGAAACAACATGGTACTTACAGGAAGCTGTCAGAAATTAAACCACATGTTGCTCCACTTCCTCCTGACGGTGACTCATGTGTGACAGATGTCCGTCTGCTGCTGCATCATCCACTGATGATACACGACCTGCACACAGCTGCTCTCAATGCTAACACATGATTAAAGTTAAACTCTACACATGTATGTGGATGATGACTGACAGAAGTGAAAGTTGTTCAAACTAGATTGGAGATTTAATGATGCTGATCTGGGTTCAGTTCATGTTGGCAGCAGGTCAACAGAACATAGAGCGGAAGTTCAAACATTTGACTCATAAAAAACAGGTGAAGGAAGTTGTTGTGTTTTAATCCTCACAAACTAAAAAGACTTCAGAGGTGGCAGATAAGGCAGGAATCTTAAAGTCACCAGATGCTGAATGGAGTTTGGTTTGAGTTTCTCTCTCCGACACTGAACTGAAAAAAAAAACCCCACCAAGAATCACTTCTGTGTTTTTCTCTTTTGTTTCCCATGTTAGCTGTTGCTAAAGTTAGCATAGCTTACCTCAACACATGTCTTATTAAATATGCAGACAGGATGTTTGAGTCTGTTTGTGTTCTAATGTCGACGTCTTTTACTTTAAACTTTATGTTCAGAGACTGACTGTCAGTCTGTTCTGTGTTTCAGACACTCAGCTGCTGGAGAAAACCAGCCTGGCCAAAGGAATCCTGAGCTGCTCTGTCAGGTAACTACACCTGACCTCTGACCTCTGACACGCTCAGAATGTGTGTGATGATGATGATGAGGGTGTGTTTGTTTCATGTATCCAGGCGTCCCTCCTCTGACAGCAGCAGCTCTGTCTCCTCTCTGCTTCAGCGGAACAGCCAGCTGAAGAAGACGACAGGAGAGGTACTGACTCACCTGCTGAGGATCACCTGCACATCGCCGCTGCGTCACACGTGTGACTCGCATGCTAACCTGAGCTAACAGTCATTTTCAGTGTCATGAATCAGTGTTGACATGTCGAATAAGAACATTTAGAAAATGCGTCAAACATCAAGTGTAGAGTGTCAGTTTGAAGAAAAATGCCAAAACGTTGTGGTCGTCGACAGAACAGTTTCACAGTCAAACAGAGCTGCAGCGTTCTGCTGAACAACTGAAGCAGCTGAGACTTGATTTAAACATCAGATGTCTCCAACAGCTCGTCTGCTGAGAGAACACATCACTGACTGATCTGAAGACGTTCACACTAACAACACTCCTGACTCTGGCTGTTTTATACTCTGGGGGATGTTTTTTTGGGTTAGGGTTTTTCTTCAGTATCAGTGATCCAGTGACAGATGTCTGAACATCCACAGGTTCACTGCTAACAGCTGATCCTGCTATGTTTTGAAGTTTTGGATTTTTTTCTTTTTGGGGTTTCTTTGGTTGTTTCTCTGTTTCAAAACAAGTCTCCAGCAGCTTCAGTTGTTTAGCAGAATGCGACAACTCTGTTTTACTGTGAAGCTCCAGAACTGTTCTGTGGACGACAACACTTGCCACATCGAACCCTCGTCCCTCAGAGGACGGTTCTGTACATGAACTCATTCTTCTGCTGTGTTTCTGTCAGCTGGCCTATCAGGTGGTGGAGCTGCAGCAGCAGATTAAAATCAAAGAATGTGTTCTGGAGGAGCAACATGCCAGGTGAGTCACACACATACCTGAACCTGTCTGCTCACCTGTCTGCTCTGATGAGGAGGATGCTGGCAGCTGATTGGTTCAGTCCCATCAGGTGTCAGTAGATGAAGGATTCCTCAGAGTCAGTAGTTAGAGGCACAGAGAGGAGGAGGAGGTGGAGGATGTGACTGCAGTATCATCCTCATCACAGCGTCCTAACATGTTCGCACCTGAACTACCTGTCAGGAGAAACACTGTGAAGTTATTTGTGTGAACTGACCCTTTAACCTTGTTGATGATCTTTATGATCAGACTGTCGGAGGAGGAGCGGTGGCTGGCGGGAGCGCTTGATGCTCGCCAGGAGCTGCAGGAGCGGGTGGGGCAGGTTCAGGAGGAGAACGGGGCGTTAAAGATGAAGTATGACACCCTGCTGGAGCGACAGAGGGAGGCGGAGACAAGACTGAGAGAGGAGAAGGTGAAAGAAGGACACCTGCTGGAGGACATGATCCACCTAAAAAAACAAGCCGCTGCACGCATGAACAGTCGCAACGAACGCAGGTCCAGGTACCTGAACGCACCTGAACACACCTGACGCACCTGACCACACCTGAACGCACCTGAACGCACCTGAACGCACCTGTACTGTCTGTCTGTTTCCATCAGAGCTCGACAAGCGAACCTACAGAAGGAGCTGCAGACCGCTGCCAGGTCAAAGGTCACAGTGGACAGGTAAGCTGTCAGTCTGCTGCTTTGGATCCAGTAAACATGACAGCTGTGTGTTTGTACACATATCAGAATATTTCTAATTCAGGTCAAAAGTTGACAGTCAGTTCTGAGGTTGTCATCATGTCCATGTGTCCCCTGTCCTCACCACACTGAGTTCAGTCCAGTCTGCAGTCCGACCCGTTAACTCACATGTCAGGTGGCAGATCCAGTTGAGCTGGGCCCTGTTCCCCCTGTGATCCAAGGTCCTGGTCCAGACAGACTCCAGGGCCTCTTGCTCCACAGCCAACTGAGCCATGAGTTAATAATGTGATGTTGGTCGTTTGTGTTTCAGTTGTTCGAGCGCTCCGACCTCCAGATCCACGTCTCCAAAGAAGGAAAACCACGACCCAGAGTCCACAGAGAGACCACACACCCGACTGTTCAGGTGAGACGCCTGAAACAGACTCACTGCTGTTAAACCTCCATCAAGTTTGTCTTCTTCCTCTGAGGTCGGTTTGTCTCATCCTGTCAGGTCGGCATCGGCGACGTCACCGAGAATCCTGAGCTCCATCAGAGAGCTGTTTGAGTGAGTCGCCACGTCCTGCTCGTCCATGTTGGAATCGTCTCAGATGACGATCGTTGCTCATCAGCTTATCTGTGTGTGATGTCAGCAGGAAGAGGCGTGGCCACTCAGTGTGCAGCCTGGAGGAGGATCTGATGTGTCCGGTGGGAATCTGTGTGTCAGCCAGAGTCCCAGTGAGAGCTCGACAAGCACTGGTAACACAAGCAGCACCAACCAGAACACAACCAGAACACAACCAGAACACAACCCTAACCCTAACCCTAACCCTAACCCTAACCCTAACCCTAACCCGCAGCACACAACCAGAACACAACCAGAACACAACCAGAACACAAGCAGCACCAACCAGAACACAACCAGAACACAACCAGAACACAACCAGAACACAAGCAGCACACAACCAGAACACAACCAGAACACAAGCAGAACACAACCATTTGTTGGGGGTGTGCACTGAATGAACGTTACATACGTGTCTCTAATATTTGTATTTATTCTGGAGGTAATGATGCTGAACGTTCCCATGATGCTTTGGGGGATGTAAACAGGAAGTATCTGGTTTTGAAGCAGATGTTTTATATTTCATTATAATTAATCATCTTTAAGAGTTTAAGTAAGAAAACAAAACTAACCATCAAACCAAACAGTAAACGACCAGTAAAGTCCAGAACAAGCTTTACATATTAATAACAGACCCATACTGCAGTTCTGTGACGGAACAGGTTCTGAGGTCGGTTCTGATGGTGTCAGCTGTTCCCTCACAGCCAGCCGCTGTCTCCCCCCTGTGGACACAAGACAAACTGCAGCAGCAACTAATCAGCAGCATTCATCAATACTTTGGTTCTGATCCATCAGATTTTCACTGAATCATTTTTACAGAACTTATCTGGCTTGTATCTGCAGTGACACACACACACACACACACACACACACAGTGAAGGTTCCTGTGTCGGACAAAGAGCTCCTCTGTCTGCATCTCATTACCCATCATGCCTCTCTGTCACAGTCAACCTGCTGGTGTTTGTGGACGCAGTGGCTGCGTCTCCTCCATCACGCCTGCCGTTTGCTCTCACTGGCGCCGCACGTCACGTCTTTGTTGTGGTTTTATAATTAAAATATTTTGCAGTCGGACCGTCTTTCGATCTGTGGGTCGTGCATACGGCTCGACTCCACAGGAGCTGTGCTGTTTGGCCCAAATCTCACTTTTCTGAGGCGTTTTTGAAGCTGGTGTGTTTGTGTGAGGACATGATGGCTGCAGCTCAGCACTCTGTCCTGCTACAACACCCTGAACCCCGACAGTCCCTGAGCAGGACACAAATTTACTTCCAGGAAGTCGGAGGGAGCAGAGAGTGGTAGAAACCAAAGCAGAACCGGTCCATTGGCTCCTGTTGACTGTTCCCTGCTCTCTGTCTGTCAGGAGGCCCATGAGCAAGGCATCAACGCTGTGAGGTTCAGCTCCAGTTCAGACCTGTTGGCCACCGGAGGAACAGACAGAGTCATCAAACTGTGGGAGGTCAGAGCAGGTAAGAACTGTTGATGTCATTATCAGAGCTATGATGTTGTTAATGATGGTGTTGTGACCTCACTGATGATGTCATCAGGCTCGCTGACTCACAGAGCCACTCTGGAAGGCAGCACGGAGGGAGTCACCTGCATCGACTTCAACCCCATGGTAAGAGTCAGCTGCTGGGTTAACGAGTCGCCGATGAGTTAAAGGAGCAGTCTGACGTTTCACTGTCTCATGTCTGTTCAGGGTCTGAGGATCCTCGCAGCCTCGTACGATAAGTCGGCCTTGTTGTGGCAGCGCGACGAGTCCGTTCCCAAGGTAACCACGGCAACCAGCATGCAGCCAGACTACGCAAACAATTTCACACATTTAAGTCCGAACGTCACGGCGACCAAACTGACAGCAGCCGTCAGATGAACGGCAAAATCTGAATGTTTTACACAGACGTCTGTCTCACCTGTCTGTCTCCTCTGTCTGTCTCACCTGTCTGTCTCCTCTGTCTGTCTCCTCTGTCTGTCTCACCTGTCTGTCTCCTCTGTCTGTCTCCCCTGTCTGTCTCCTCTGTCTGTCTCACCTGTCTGTCTCACCTGTCTGTCTCCCCTGTCTGTCTCCCCTGTCTGTCTCCTCTGTCTGCCTCCTCTGTCTGTCTCACCTGTCTGTCTCACCTGTCTGTCTCCTCTGTCTGTCTCACCTGTCTGTCTCCCCTGTCTGTCTCACCTGTCTGTCTCCTCTGTCTGTCTCACCTGTCTGTCTCACCTGTCTGTCTCCTCTGTCTGTCTCCTCTGTCTGTCTTACCTGTCTGTCTCCTCTGTCTGTCTTACCTGTCTGTCTCACCTGTCTGTCTCACCTGTCTGTCTCCTCTGTCTGTCTTACCTGTCTGTCTCACCTGTCTGTCTCCTCTGTCTGTCTCACCTGTCTGTCTTACCTGTCTGTCTCCTCTGTCTGTCTCCTCTGTCTGTCTCACCTGTCTGTCTCACCTGTCTGTCTCCTCTGTCTGTCTCCCCTGTCTGTCTCACCTGTCTGTCTCCTCTGTCTGTCTCACCTGTCTGTCTTACCTGTCTGTCTCCTCTGTCTGTCTCCTCTGTCTGTCTCACCTGTGTCAGCTGACTCTAACAGGTCACAGCAGGAAGGTGACAGCGGCGAGGTTCAGCAGTTTACCTCATCAGGTGGTGACGGGCAGTGCAGACAGAACCATCAGACTGTGGGACCTCCACAGAGCTGCCTGTGAGTTTCATCAATAAATAACTGATGACTGATCAATGACTTGTCTCAGGGACTGATGAAGTCACACCTCTCTGTGCAGGTGTGCAGGTAGCTGACGTGCCGTCGTACTGCAGCGACCTGGTCTGTTCTGAGAACTCCATCATCAGTGGACACTACGACTGCAAGATCAGAGTCTGGGACACCAGGTAACCCTTCACTCCTTCACCACTTCACTCCTTCACCACTTCACCACTTCACTCCTTCACTCCTTCACCACTTCACTCCTTCACCACTTCACTCCTTCACTCCTTCACTCCTTCACCACTTCACCCCTTCACTCCTTCACTCCTTCACCACTTCACCCCTTCACCACTTCACTCCTTCACCACTTCACCACTTCACCCCTTCACCACTTCACCCCTTCACTCCTTCACCACTTCACCCCTTCACCCCTTCACCCCTTCACTCCTTCACCACTTCACCCCTTCACTCCTTCACTCCTTCACCACTTCACCCCTTCACCACTTCACTCCTTCACTCCTTCACTCCTTCACTCCTTCACCACTTCACCACTTCACTCCTTCACCGCTTCACCGCTTCAACACTTCTCAGAAACTAACATGATGAAAGAAACGTCTGTAAAACTGTGGATACATTTTATGAACCCGGACAGACGACCCGGTTCACTGTCACAGTTCGATCCATTTGGTCCAGTAAAGACACAAAGTCTAGTCGAGCTGCACGACTCAATTTTTTAGCTCTTTTCAAGTTAGCCAGGTGCTAAACTGGAAGTTAGCCGGCTCAGACGTCACATAACATGGAAGAAGTGGGAAGTTTATACCCGAGAAGATGTGAACGCCACTGAGCTCCACCTCCAACATGTGTCCAGGTGTAATACGTCACACCTGAGCTCTTCATCACTGAACACTTGTCCTCTCCATCAGTGGAAACAGTTGAATTCTTCTCTCTGACTGATGCACACACACACACACACACACACACACACACACACACACACACACACACACACACACACACACCTCATTCATTCTCCTGGCTGTCCTCATTTCCCTCTGTTACCTAGCAACAGCTCCCTCCTCCTCCTCCTCCTCTTCCTGCCTGTAGAATCAGAACCAGCGGATGATTGACAGCTCTGTCCTCCAATCACGTGCTGGTATCACCTCCTGAGCTGACTGGTCACATGTTAAAGGAGCATTCTGTATTTCTAAAGAAGAAATTCAAACTCAGAATTTTAATATTTACAATATTAATGAGGTAATAATACAACTTTACTCATCAGTAGTTAAACCAGCAGCTCTCAGAGGACAATAAGGTCCCAGAACACCATCTGAAGCGAGAAAGACACACACAGAAACATAGTAAAACAGTATGAAGTGAGTTTTCCTTTAAGGTCAGTTTGTTTATTTAGTTTGTTTCAGTCAGTCTCTAATCTACAGACTGAGCCTTTAATCTCAGAGGTTGTCGGGGACTTGAATTGCCGTCTGTTTGTAGCCTAACATTAGCTTCTTACTGCTACACATTTAATGTAGCTTCAAACATCACAGAGTGGAGTTCATCTGTGGAGGTTATCTGGATGAACAAATGTTTTTATAGCCTAAACTTTTACATGCGTCCGTCTGCGTCTCTGTGGAGGCGATGCTAGCGTCCGTCACCTGCTCTGTGTCGTCTGTCAGGACGGTCAGCTGTGTGCAGGAGCTTCCTGCTCAGGGTAAAGTCACCTCATTGGACATCAGCCCCGACCATCGCCAGCTGCTCAGCTGTTGCCGTGACGACTGCCTGCAGCTGGTCGACCTGAGGAGGTGGAGCAACGACCGCATGTGCTTCAGGTAGAAACACGACGTTTTAAGAAAGCGCGTGTGTGTGTGTGTGTGACGAGTGTTCGTTCACTGATGCTGTGTGTTTGTGTCCGTCAGAGCCGAGGGCTTCAAATGTGGCAGCGACAGCACCAAAGCTGTGATCAGGTGAGTTACCTGCCGACTGCACTGACGTCATGTGGAGGAGAAACACCGGAGCTGTTGGTCTTAACGTGGCTGCGATATCAATCATATCCTCATACGAGCCGAGTGTCTCCTGGTTTAAAGGCTCGTCATGTTGAAATACCTGAACTTACCTTTCTAATTCTTACATCCACGTTACTGCTGATTATTGATCAGAGAACTCAGCGTCAGTCTTCAGCGATGCTTTGTTTAGTTTTGTTTCAGTGATTTAACTATGTTCTGAATCTCTCGGGTCAAAAGCTATTTTGAAAATATCTTCTGTTAATCGTTTGAATATAAAATGTGACACTCAGTTGTTGGGTGATGAGCTGATTCAGGACCGGACAAGAACCTGGACTTGGTCCAGGTTCTGCGGCCTCATTCGGCCCGGTGACTAACGATGACAGTGGAGTAAAATACTTGCTGCAGGATCGATGTGGACGAACGGCTTCTTCGCTCAGACATGTTGTGATGTTTGATTTTCTTTCAGTTTTGCCATTTATGATTTGAGATTGAGATTTATAAATATCAAGGCGTATCTTGTGTGTCACGATATTGCCTCAAGAAATTATTTGAACGTCAACGATCTGACGCACAAAACATCTGTCATGGTCAGAACAGCTGGAACGAGTCGCTGGGCTCAGCGACGAGGACGAACCTGATTGAGTTTTTCTTCCTCGCAACTGTGGCGTGAGACTCAAACAGATGACACATATCAGCCTTTAACAGGCAGGAACCATGAGCAGAACCGGTGTCAGTCTGGTTACTGAGTGTTCTGATTGGACGATACAAGATTTAAAAAATCAGAGAGTAAAATTCCTCCTATCTGTCAGTTTACATGCACAGCTTAGTCAGATTACAGCCATAGTTCGACTCTGCTGCTCAGTTAGACAACTGCAATTATCCGAGTGTACATGTCAGTGAGAAAACCGGATTATTGGGCCGGAGCATGTCAGACCCGGTGCGCTAGGTGGCGCTGTACCCATTTCAACTAGTGGCAACAGAAACACCTCCGGCTGACCTCTTTACGTCACCAGCTGCCTCGGCAGTCGAAAAAGATGGCGTACGAAGAGCGAGATGAAGCTACATCTTTGTACACTTCGTATATGGTGTACATGATAATTACACAAACTAGATGCACGGTGACGCTCTTTCTTTTGATCCGATCCGATGGAGCGTATACATGCAGGAGTAATGTGACTATCAATCCAATAATCTAGGTGTTTTAATCCGACTATGAGAAATCTGATCCGGTCCGATTTTATTCAGACTGAGGTGTAAACATGCATCTTCATGATCCGATCATAGTCGGACTGACGCAGTAATTCGGTTTTCTTGAGTGTCATGTAAACACACTGTGTGTTTGCTGTAGAACAACTGATGGAAACGTGGAGTTTAAATCAATACTCTGATCAGTTGGTCATTTTCTGGGTTTTCTATCTGAGTGATTAAAACTCCAACACATTCAGACATCTGGGGGTAAAACGCCTGACAAGAACCATGTTGTCTGATTATCTACGTAATCTGATTACTCTGAGAGGAGGAGACGTGGTGATGAGAGCTGACTGGTTCTGACGATTAATACCTGGTAATGATCAATGTGCTGCTGATCAGAAGATTCCAGCAGAGAGCCGAGAGATGAAAACAGACAGAAGAGATGCTGCTGATCCTTCTCTGCAGTTTCCATGACGACAGCAGGACCAGAATGAAACACAATATGAAAATGTGTTTCTATCCAAACACACACACACACGCACACACAGTCAGGGTTCTCTGGTGGGTTCTGTTCAGGTTCCGCACAGAAGCAGTCCTGTTTCACTTCATAACACTTGTTGTGAGAAAACAGACATTCTGAGAGAAACTGTGGCTGTAGAACAGTTTACCTGCAAAGTCCACTGGTTGCAGAACAGCTCGGCTCTGGTTTTGATCCGACATCCGTCAGTACAGCGTGGTGCAGCACCACCGGACTGCTGGAGCTGTGAGACGGAGGAGCTGCAGGTTACATGTTAGAAACACAAGAACAGAAGAGAGAAGAGAAGCTTGGAGTGTTTTATTCTGAAAATTCACCGGATGTTATGTTGATGTTTCGGCTGTCACTTCCTGTCTGCTCTGTGATCGAACATCCTGCAGAAGAAGAATCCTTGTGTATCTTCAGAGTCCGGACCGGAGCAGATCCACAACACAGAGCCAGTGGAAGTAACGGAGACGAGAGTAGAACCTTTCAGCTCCACTGCCGGGTTTGATCAGAGACGGGCCGAACACGGATCTGGTAGAATTCAGGGGTTAGAAAGTTTTACAGCAGTTCTGTTTCTTACTCAGAGAACTTGGTACGACCTGCTGGTTTTGGGTTTGGGTCTACCAGACTTGAGGTCATCCAGGATCCTCCGCATAGTTCAGGTTCTGTCGTATGACCCTGTTTGAACAGTTCATCTCGGTGTAACCTGGCGTTCTCTCTCATCAGTCCAGACGGTTGCTTCCTCGCTGCCGGATCAGCAGATGGCACCGTTTACATCTGGAATTTCTCCACTGGCAAACTGGAGACCCGCCTGCCGGACCAGCACAGGTAACAACCAACAGATACTGATCAGCTGATCCACACATGAGTCAGGTAGTCAGAAGTAAAATCATTTTTGGAGGATTTAATTTAATTTCTTTAAATCTCTGATGTCTCAGTAGAAAGGTCAGAGGTCACAGCACGTCGCCCTGAGGGATAAAAGTTGTACTGTTCCTTTAATGACCCGTCTCCTCTCTCTTTAGTTCGTCCATCAGCGCTGTGTCCTGGTCTCTGTCAGGTGAACACGTCGTCAGCGTGGATAAGAGAGGGCTGGCCGTCCTCTGGAGTGACATCTGAACAGCCAATCCACGAAGAGGTCACGTTGTCACGGCAACAAGGCGCCTCACCTCAGATCTGATCTGAGACGAGTCGAAGGGACGTGTTGGTTTTGTTTTCTATGTTACTGTTTGTTGACTGGACAAAAGGGATGAACGCTCGAGGCATTTTTCTCATTTATAACCAAACCGTGCTGCAGAAACACAACAAGACAACATTCAGGGCCACTGACGGGACAAACTGAGGCGCCTTCATCACGACACCTGCGAGTTCTGACGGGACCGTGTGCAGGAGCACAGAACGCCGTAGAGCTGTAACGATCGCTCCATCCATCGATAAACCAATTCATCACCGACTGTTTTAATAAGCAGCTTGTCATTGCAGTTGTGTTATAAGCAGAAATGTGAAACATGGCCTGAGTCACATTCTCTGATTCATTGATTTGAATTTGGTGGTCAGAGGTCAGAGGTCGCTATGACATCATCACATTCTGCTCAGAGCTCAGGAACAAGCTAACAGCTGCCAGCTGGTGATTCTGGTGCACTGCTGTTGTTGTAGAGGTGACAGTGACAGCGAAGCGGCTCTTCACACTTCATGTTGCTGAAGTTTTGACCTCCTCAGACTTTTTTTTCTTCTGCGTGTTCCTTTTGGAAGAAGCCGAAGTTTTATTTTAAAAAAGTTACTCAGGTCGTCTGGTCTCATCCTGTTGACTGGCAGAAATGTACCCGCTTTAGTGAAATCAGAAATGAACAGACGAAGACGTCGTGATCAGCAGGAGGAGGTGCAGCAGGAGGAGCAGCAGGAGGTGCAGCAGCAGCAGGAGGTGCAGCAGGAGGTGCAGCAGGAGGAGCAGCAGGAGCAGCAGCAGCAGGAGCAGCAGCAGCAGGAGGAGCAGCAGGAGCAGCAGGAGGTGCAGCAGGAGGTGCAGCAGGAGGAGCAGCAGGAGCAGCAGCAGCAGGAGGAGCAGCAGGAGCAGCAGCAGCAGCAGGAGCAGCAGCAGCAGGAGCAGCAGCAGCAGGAGGTGCAGCAGGAGGTGCAGCAGCAGCAGCAGGAGCAGCAGCAGCAGCAGGAGCAGCAGCAGGAGGTGCAGCTCTGCAGCTCGGAGGTGCAGCAGGAGGTGCAGGAGCAGCAGGAGGTGCAGCAGGAGCAGCAGGAGCAGCAGGAGGTGCAGCAGCAGGAGGCGCAGCACTGATCGTGGCACTGATGGTCGCTCGGCTCTGAACACTGAAGTCAGCAGCTTGAAACACAGAACTGATGTCCGCAGGCTCGAGACGCCAACATGAAACTGGCTGATTTGCATCTGCTGCTGCAACATCTGAGCTCGTCTGTGAGTCAGCAGGTCCACTGAGGCCACAGAACCTGGACCAAGTCCTGGTTCAGGTCCAACAACTGAGTGACACACGTTTTAAAGATCAAAATGATTATTAGAAGATATTTTCAGATTTTGACCCGAGCGAGTGAGAATATAATGAAATCTCTGAAACTAAACATTGTTATATTAATGATTGGAGGGAGAGCAGCAGCCGTCTCATCAGAACTGTTCTGAGGTTCTGGTGACACAGAGACGAGTCACGAGTCAGTCGATGCTCTCATCACATGTTTATATTGATCAGGTTGAATCTGTGTCATATTATAATAATGAACTAATGTTTTTCTGACTCGAGCTCCAAACTCAAAGTGAACCTGCTCTAACTTTAACTCATTGGTCTGATGGGATCTAACAGAGTGGAGCGTCTTCACTCTCAGAGGATCTTTGAGTTCAGACACGTTTACATTTGTTCTGTCGTGTTTCTCATTAATATTAATGATTAACAGCTGATCAGAGTTTAAGATGATCCTTCATTGATCTTCGGGGACAGTGACGACACGAGAAGCTGATTTTAATTTGGGGTTTATTTTATCTGGAGCTGCAACGATAAGTTGATCGATCGATTGATTCATTGTCAACTATTAACTGCCAACTATTTAGAGAACTGATTCACTGTCACGTCAACTTGTAATGCAACAGAAGAGGATGAAGATGAGATTAGTTTGTTCATTTCTGTCCACGTTTTGTCCCTTTGTAATGATCAGCGGTGTGTTAACAGCGTCTGTCTTCTGTCCAGTGTCTGTTATTTATTCTATGGCTTCGTTTTCTTTGTTTTTGCTTGGTAACTCTTGAACCTGTGTGACCTACGAGGGATTTAAAAAGGGAATGTTCCATTTGTTTTTTTAAATAAATGGTGAAACATAACAAAACATTTAATGATACAGATTCAGTCTGATTTTATTTTCCACCTGCTGCTGTCAGATCAGCCTGTCAGTCCAAAGTGAGGGCGAACAACATGAGTCACTGACACGTCTTCATCAGTCGACTCGTGTCAACATGATTTATCACAAGTCAGAATCAGAACTTAGTCAAATTTAGACAAAAAGTTCAAACTCAAATTATTTGTATTTTTACAGTGTAATAATCATGGTTGCAGCTGTAGCTGTGAACAGACAGGAGGACGTATCTCAGTCTAACAGAATACGTCTGTTCTGAAATATGAATTCTATTTGTAATGTATTGTTATTGATTGCTGATGAAGGCCATGTCCTGTGGCTGAAAGATCTGCAGTGATTTCTCTAAAGCTCAACATGCTGTTATGAGTTTCATTGATGTGCGATCACTTCTGCAGCAGTCAGATGATTGACAGGAGGAGCTCTATGATCAATTGCCCGTCTGTGTGTTATAATCTGTTTATTACAAGTTATTACTCAGATTAATTCCCTAAATCTAAATGAATTAAATTCACTTTTCAAACTTTTCTTGTTTGTGTTCATGAATCTAAACATTAGTCTGTCGGTCTGAAACACATGAAATGTTGCTGAGAAGAAACTTGTTTCTGTTGCCCCAAAGTGGCCAAAACATTAGCTTAGCTTAGTTTAGCTTAGCTTAGCCTAGCTTAGCTTAGCATGAAGACTAAAAACAGGAACAGAGCAAGCTGAGCTCTGTCCAGAGATACAGGGGTGATTAAATGTTCTCAGTCTATACAGACACGTTCACGAACAAGACCATGCCACAATTTGATGTCAAGATAGTTCATTGAATTGGTAGAAGATTTTGGAAAGGATGGGAAGAGGGGGTCGGGGTCGGTTTGAGCGGGGCGCAGATCGGCTGGACAGTCTAGGACCCGGGAGCGGGGTACGTCTCACTGGGCACACATCTCGGTCGGCGTGGCTTCATCATCCCCTCGTGGTTCCTGTGCTGGGATGGCCTGGGTTCCTGATCTGGAGGATCTTCTTCCCGTTGAGTGTCGATGTGGAAGGCTGGACTGCTGGCGGTTCTGTGAGAGGTGGAGGAGAGGGTCTGATGTGGGGGGTTCTAAGAACTTGGGAAGAACAGGAGAGAGCTGGTGAAGCTTGTCTATATAGATTTCACGTGTGATTGGGTCGGACCGTTAATGAGGCGCGGGTGTTTGGATGAGCCTGGGTGGCGGAGCGGCACGACGGGGTGGCGTGGTCAAGTTCCTGAACCTTAGTTATAATAACTCCATTAAAAGATGTCGGGACCCACAGATGAAGTCGTTCATTGTGGATTTCAAAATCGACTCTGAGCTGAACTCAGTGTCCCAGAATTCACCATTCTTCACACCTAGGTGCAAAATTCAGCTTTGAGCTGCTATTGGTCAGAGTGACAGACCCCCCTCTGACCAGACAGTCAGAAGTCCAGCGTTCCTCCTTGTTCCTCCTCTCTCACTCGACGCCCTCGACTCCCCTCACGGCTCTGCCTGCCCTCAAGATCTCTTCTTCTGGTCTAACAGCTGCTGAGAGCGGCAAGCTGCGTTTGCAGCAGCGCAAAGAACTTCTCCTCACTGCAGCGCCGCGAGGTCCTGCCAATATTCCAGATCAGTACCAGCTAACCTAACAAACTGAGGAACACCAAGCAGGTTAGCACCGAGCTGCTATCCTGCAAAGGAGAGGAGCAAACTGTCTCCTCCTCCTCTGACTCTCAGCAGTCCTTCACAGCAAGAACAGCATTCAACACTGGAGTTCCAACGTTCTCCTGCAACCAGCAGCACCTTTACTGAACTGGCAACACTGAACTGGGCATAGATAGCATTGCATAGCATAGCATAGCATAGCATAGCATAGCATAGCATAGCATAGCACAGGACTTTAAACTCTTGTTGATGTAATGTGTTCAATTTATGTGTTTGTTCACCGTTTTGGTTTTATTGTGACCTCAGGTCAGGTTATTGGTAATTTGCTTTCCTAGACGGCTAATTCGACGTTAATCGAATGATGTTTCACACACACTCAGAGTCTCTGCATGCAACTAACCACACACACACACACACACACACACACCCTGAAAAAACCCTGTTTTACAACATTACTGCACTGTCAACAAAAACCATGTTACAGTCATTTGGACTTTCACATTTGTGGCACCATTCCACAGAAAAACCTGCTTGAAGAACCAAATTGTAAGTCTACCAAAATAAGTCCGACGACAGCAGTAGTCAGCACTGAAGTCTGACGAGAGAACACAAACACTCTTGGAC
This sequence comes from Acanthopagrus latus, assembly GCF_904848185.1. Lineage (NCBI taxonomy): Eukaryota > Metazoa > Chordata > Actinopteri > Spariformes > Sparidae > Acanthopagrus > Acanthopagrus latus. Next base: position 698,938 of record NC_051040.1, on the reverse strand, counting down.
ACTATATCACTATGTGGAAGTGACTATTGTAACGAGTGGACATCACTAATGTTCCTGCTCTCACCAACCCAGAGACTAACTGAGACACACAGGTACTGAGTGGATTCAGTGTCATGATCATCGTGTTTATCTGAATTTTCCTTTTCTTTGTGTAACTTCTGTTTCTGATGTTCTGTTCATGATTCTTGCTCAGCCAAGATAGAGAGTCAGCAAGAACTGTCAAGAACTCCAAAATCCTTCAACCATTACAGCTGTTATGGAACATTTGGTTGTACTTATTAATTTGAATTAGTTATTAGTTAAGTAATTAAGTATTAAGTAATTCAGAGTTATAAACAGTTTAGTACCTGTTTCTGAGACAGATTTTTAGATTTTTATTCCCTTCTGTAAGTGTGGTGCCCCGAAGTGATCTGATGTAAATTGGATCATATTATTTATCATAATTAATAATCATCTCTGATAATTATTTATTATTACTGATAGCCACATTTAACCTAAAACTCCCTTTAATGTTGCATAAACACTACTTCATTTTGCCTGGTGTAATGCAGGGCCTGATCTCCGGAGAGCTTCACACTCAGGTCCTCGTTATGAGGGTTAGTTAACTGTAATAAGCTCCCGTAAGTCTTTCTAACGTCTCTGAGCTCCACTAAGCTGATCGTCCTCTGACTTCATATTTCTGTCAGCGTGGATGAAAAACTGTTTTAATGTTTCTACAAGCTGATGAACAAACTCTCTTCATGTCTGATAAACTCTGCTGCCTCACCTCCGTCTCCTTCGTCTCTCACATGTTAATTTTCTGTGTTTGTGTCAAACTGTTGAAGTCTCGTCGTCCTCGAGTTTTAAAAATACGACGTGGCGCTGAAGAAGCTGCAGGCTGTTTCACACCGATGTCCTTAATTAGAAGACGGGAAGCAGCTGCTGCCTCCGACCTCAGCGAGCGCCGACCTGCAGGAACAAAATGTTCACTTCAATTATTTTAATTACATGTTAATTTTCCATCTCTTTTAATGACATACGATCAAATGTAAAGAGTCAAATTTAATGCTTAACCCTCCTCTCATGTTGACTCAACATGACTTATATGTCATAAGTTTACATTAACGTCTTTGCCACAATTCAGTCTCCTGTAATAAATCACACATCTGCAGTAAGAATTTAGTTGAAAACATTCTAAAACGGGCCGGTCAGGCCATATATGTATATATATATATATATATATATATATATATACTATATAGCGGCATATATATATATATATATATATATGTATATATATATATATATATATATATATATATACTATATAGCGGCATATATATATATATATACAAAGACGAAAGTGAACGTGGCAGCAGTGAGTGACCCACCTGTCTGTGTATCGTTGGCATGGAGACAAGTCCTGACCACTAGCTGCACAGCTAACCCAGCTAACTAGCCAATGCCAGCTTCAGTTAGCCTTTATTATTCACTGCCCCCTGTTTGACTGGACAAGATGTTAAATCTTACATAATGCACCTTTAATTTATTCAAATTGACTCAACATGATAGAAAATCTTGAGTTAGTTCTGCAGCTCTGTGACGCAGTTTCCCTTCTGTGAAGCTTCCAGATGAATTATAATTATATATTTATAACACGGCTTCACGTTTCAGTCTCTGATTTATAATCTTAATATATTTATTCAGTGGAGGGACAACAGAGGTCAGAATCCAGCTGTCGGTGTGACGCTAATGTCAGAAATAAAATCTGTCCTCTGGCTGTTTTCATGTTGAAAACACTCTGCTGCTAATGAGTCTGACAGGGGGAGTTAAAGGGGAGGAGGAGCAGAGAGGGGGATTCAGTCGTTTGTTCAGTCGGAGCTCAGATGGAGGTTTTTCCTCCCGCTGAGGAGAATCTGACGGCATGACGACGACTTCCTGCTGAGAGAGGGAGAGAGAGAGTGAGAGACAGAGAGAGAGAGAGAGAGAGAGAGAGAGACAGAGAGAGAGACAGAGAGAGAGAGAGAGAGAGAGAGAGACAGAGAGAGAGAGACAGAGAGAGAGAGAGACAGAGAGAGAGAGACAGAGAGAGAGAGAGAGAGAGAGAGAGAGAGACAGAGAGAGAGAGAGAGAGAGAGAGAGAGAGAGAGAGACAGAGAGAGAGAGACAGAGAGAGAGAGACAGAGAGAGAGAGAGAGAGAGAGAGAGAGACAGAGAGAGAGAGACAGAGAGAGAGAGACAGAGAGAGAGAGAGACAGAGAGAGAGAGAGACAGAGAGAGAGAGAGACAGAGAGAGAGAGAGAGAGAGAGAGACAGAGAGAGAGAGACAGAGAGAGAGAGAGAGAGAGAGAGACAGAGAGAGATACAGAGAGAGAGAGAGAGAGAGAGAGAGAGACAGAGAGACAGAGAGAGAGAGACAGAGAGAGAGAGACAGAGAGAGAGAGAGAGAGAGAGAGAGAGAGAGAGAGAGAGAGAGAGAGAGAGAGAGAGAGAGACATCCTCCCCTCAGTTTCCACGGTGACGGCATCCCTCCATCCTCCTCCTCCATCATCATCTCTCTGTCCGGGCTGCTGTCGGCTCGTCGGCGTCGTCAGGATGGTCGATAAAGGAACCAGGTAAGATTTAATAATGTGTGTGTGTGCATGTGTGTGTGTGTGTGTGCATGTGTGTGCATGTGCATGTGCATGTGTGTGTGTACATACGGAGAGCTTTTGTGTTTGTGGTTCCTTCACATCATTGTGCTGCTGTTGGTTCCTCAGAGACATACAGTGTGTGTGTGTGTGTGTGTTCCTGCAGGAGAACCACACACTGTGTTGTTGTAACATTACATAACGTTCTGTCAGAACCTCCAGCAGTGTGACGTCCGTGTCAGCGGCACTCTGCTGATGTTCTTTTGTCTTTTTGAGGATTCCTGCCTTTATTTTGATAGGACAGACAGGAAACGGGGGGGGGGGGCATCTGTCTGTGATCTGAATTCTTAAAAAAACTGTTCAAAACAATCAGTCATTTTAAAACAGATGGAGGAGAAAGAGTTGAGTCTTTAAAGTGTTGATTACACGTCACAAAGGTCCAGAACCAGAACTGAACATGTGGCGCCGTCCACCCTGATGTGTGTGTCCTGCTGGGTGGAGCCCTCTAGTGGCCACAGAGACTATAATGTGTTATTAATATGAGCAGAAACATAACCAGTCGGTTGGTAGCCTAATGAATTAATAGTTACATTAATAGGACACAAAATGGTGGACCGTCAGCTGACATCCCTGGAGCTACGTGGCTAATGTGGCTAACGTGGCTAACGTGGCTTCAATCAGCCAATCAGAGCAGCCGCTGATGCTAGCTGAACCTTTGTTTATATTAGCAGAATGTAACTAAGTACATTAACTCAAGTACTGTATGTCATTAAGATGTTGAGGTACTGATATTCTTCCACTCCATTTATCTGATTACTTTAGTAACTAGTTACTTTACAGATTACATCAGAGCCAAAGTGGAACATTTTAATTTTATTGTACATGTAAATATATTTATTAGTTACCTGCTCAGATACTGCTCACACCAACAGAACAGTTCTGGTGACGGAGCACGTTCAAGTTGTTGTGGTTCCACACGGAACACTTACAGTGCGTGTGTGTGTACAAGTGTGTGTGTGCATGTGTGTGTGTGCGCGCGCATGTGTGTGTGTGCGTGTGTGTGTGCATGTGTGTGTGTGTGTTTGCAGGCTGTGTGTGCTGTCAGCAGAATATTAATGAGCTTGTGAGATCTGTCAGACATACAGAGCAGCTCACCCTGCTGCTGCTGCTCATTCACACAAACCTCCTTCAGACTTCAGATTATTAACGACGAGGACGATGAATTAATATAACGAGTTAATTTAAGACTGTGAGCTGCGTCCGTCCTCCAGGCCTCGTCACTGTCAGAGGAGGGAAAACTGAAACTACCTCCAGACGCTGAACAGAGGAAGAGTTCGTGTTCAGGACATGACACACACACACACACACACACACACACACACACACACACACACACACACACACACACACTCTTCTGCAGTTTTCATTTTTTGATTTTTTATGGACTTGAGTTCAGAATTAATTCTGCATGTTGTTGTTTGTCTGTATTCATTTGGACTGTGCGACCTGCTGATTTAAACTCGAGGTGTTGGTTCGTACAGTCAGTGGTTCTGTATCGTCGTCAGCTAGACGAGTTTCAGTTTCTGTCTCGTCCAAGAGGCTTCTTTGAAACTAGGACGGGTCCAGCTGCCTACGATACAGGACTGAACCACCCCGTCCCGGATCAGACTTGGTATATCAGCAGGGTCACAACTCATAAACATCATTATTGCATCTATTTATTCCATTTGAGATTCTTTTGGACGTTTTTCTTTGTTTAACCTTCAAAAATCAAACTTCTCTAAAAACTGCAGAATGAGTTGAATACAAAGTCTGAAAGATCATGGGGGCAGAACGAGAACACCTGAGAGGTGTGAGTCACTGAGTCACAGCTTTAATACAGCGTTAAACTTTAGCTCTGACTGATGCAGCAGGTGATCGTTCGCTCCGTCAGGTGGATGTGAACACATTCAGGCCGAACCTCCATCAGTCTGACTCCTCTGTCACAGCCACTGAAGGTCTGGATGCTACATGGTTAGCATGGCCTCCACACCTCTTTGAACTGTGTTGTTGTTCACTGTGTGATGTCAGGTCTCCGTGTGTGGTTCTGATCCTGTCACTTGGACCGGGGACCGGGGGCCGGTGGCGCTGATGGATCTTGATTTGTGCTGCAGCGTTTCGTTGGAAACAGAACAGAACAGAACAGTCGATGACGATTATATTTCTTGTTAGAAGTTTTCTGATATGTCATGTTTACATATGCAAAAACTAGAGACTGGACTCGAACCCTGAGCCTCAGCAGCTGCAGGAGGCGTGAACTTTACCAGGAGAGCTACTCGTCAGCTTTACTGAGAAGATTACACAGTGAAAACTTTAATATTGAACGCTGTAAGGACGCCACTAGGACAGTAATCCTGATTGCTGCAAAGGCGTCACAAGAACTCTGGTTCCGGCTCCACTGGACGTCTTTTCACCATGACCTGATGTTCAGCTCAGTGGTTGAAGCTCATCGTGTGTTTCATTCCTCATTCAGACTCGTGAAAACAAACTGTAGGTATTTATGTTGGTTCAGATTTCTGCACATTTTTAAATAAAAGTCCCCATTTGCTGCATGGAGTAAGAGACTGAAGTCTTGTGTGCGAACTTATATCAGATTATAACGACTCCAAGTCCAAGTCAGGATGTCACTTGGACTCAACAGCTGATGAGAGATGAGAGATTTGATTCTGGATTTGATTCTAGTTCTGCTGGATGTTTGTTGGAGATGTGTTGGGTCAGTGTAGCGAGTTTAAAGCGATTCAGTTTGTGTTTCTCCTCCTCGTCTGTCTGTCTGTGTTTAGTTTCATGGTGTCATGTTGTCTGACAGCAGCCTGAGATCATGAAGTCTCACAGGAAACAAACCAAAGACGCCCAGTTGGACTCAGAAACAATGAACTTCGTCCTGTGAGGAGTGGCAGCTCCGTTTCCAGCAACAGTTCTCGGATATGGAACATTTAACTTCTTCTGTTCTGGTAGAAGTGAGAAGAAACCTGCTGTGATGTCAGAACATTCTCGTTCTTGTCTCAGGTGTGATGTTATGATGTGTAAGCCTCTCTGCTGTAGCTTCAGTGTCGGGGGAGTCTTCAGGCAGCGAGCTGACACAATGATCAGGTATTGATCAGTCAGTTAGTGTTGCCTCTCTGTCAGAGCGTCCTGATCGATCAGATGAAACTCTTCAGCAAATGCAACCAGCACAATCACATCACACAGCAGAGGGTTCACACCTCATGTCCGGAGTCAGAGATGATGATAATTGATTCCATCACAGTAACATTCAGGCCCTAACGACTCTGTAAGGACACTCCCCAGCAGCATGTAAGGACACTCCCACAGCGTGTAAGGACACTCCCGCAGCATGTAAGGACACTCCCACATCATGTAAGGACACTCCCACATCATGTAAGGACACTCCCGCGGCATGTAAGGACACTCCCCAGCAGCATGTAAGGACACTCCCGCGGCATGTAAGGACACTCCCCAGCAGCATGTAAGGACACTCCCACAGCGTGTAAGGACACTCCCACAGCATGTAAGGACATTCTCACATCATGTAAGGACACTCCCGCGGCATGTAAGGACACTCCCGCAACATGTAAGGACATTCCTGCAGCGTGTAAGGACACTCCCGCAACATGTAAGGACATTCCCGCAGCGTGTAAGGATACTCCCGCAACATGTAAGGACATTCCCGCAGCCTGTAAGGACACTCCCGCAACATGTAAGGACATTCCCGCAGCCTGTAAGGACACTCCCACAACATGTAAGGACACTCCCACAATCCTACAGATTTGTAGAGGCCACAAACTATAGGACAAACTTGAGTAAGCGGGACCATGTAGGGGCTGCAGAACCTCCTAAAACCAGAAGGTCCAAATAATGCAGAATGAGTCAGAGACAGAGTTTCACAGAGTTTATAAAGTGTCTCCAACTCAACAACTCACTAAACTGACACATTTGTTAAGGGAGTCTGGTGCTGCTTCCTCTCTGGCTGCTACGACCTGGAACCTGATGGTTGGTTTCAGTTTGCCATCTGCTGTTGAGCAAAACATTCTCAAATGATTGTTGGTTATAGTAATTTACATGCTGTCCTGATCATTCAGGTTAATACGAAACACATAAACTGTGCGAGACGTCATGATTTAGACTGAGCCCTCAGCATACCCCCACCAAGAACGACTTTGTGCGTTCCTGGGTGGGACTTGTCCAATGAGTACAGTCCAATGCCCAGGATGATTATCATTATCATTATCATGTTGCTGCCACAGGACGAGTTCCTCGTTAGAACAAGATGAAGGAACACTGTGCCATATAATTCAGTCTGTCAGAGTAACGAGTTTATCTTATAACGGCAGGAAACGCCTACGTCTGAAAACTCTGAGCTGCTCTCTCTGCTGAGCTAGCATTAGCATTAGCATTAGCATTAGTGTTCCTGTTTAGGGAAGGAATTGATGATTTTTGTTCAGTTAACATTTAGACATTAACTCTCACCGATGTGTTGTTTTCTGCTGCGATTCAGTTTGAGTTGTTGGAAAAGTTTATTAGAGAACATTTGAAGTTTTTGATCATTGAAGCATCTGAATTGTTTGAGACGCACATTCTACAGGAGCCATGTGTGTTTTCGTGTTGTGTTGAAACATGAAGTGACAGAATTTGTCTCATGATTTATGTGTGACTCACTGAGCGCCTCACATCCTGCCGATGAATCATTAATCATGTTTACACTTTATCTTCTGATGAATCTAAAGTGCTCTGACAGTGAAGACAGTCAGCTGCTTAATTCATTATTTCTGACAGTTCCGGTGGTTCTGATGGTTCTGATGGTTCTGCTGAAGCACTTTGTTTTCACAGGACTCAGCAGCGTGAACCTTTCTCAGTCTGCAGGGTTGAAAAGTGACTTTCACATCTTTTAACAGCTTTTTATTTTGTTTAACGATAATGATAGAATATATAAATATGAGGTCATCATTTAAGATTATTCTGCTTTAAATGCTACAATTCAGTTTCCATTTTAAAGATACAATAATAACTTCAAACTACTGGAACAGGATGAAACTCCATCACCAGCTTCATAAAACAAACCAGTTCTTCTTTATAGATCATTTAATTTGACTTTGTTTGACTAATTTTCTGATTTAATCTGAATCAATTTATTAAATATGAGGAAACAATAAAAACTTCCTTCTCATAACGAGCTGCAGGGAACCGATACGAGTCTTTAAATGACTGAACTGGCTCTGGACTGTGGCGGGCTCTCACAGTCCAGCTGATGTGTGATGTGAGGTCAGAGCTGCTTCGTGTTCGCTCTGATTGCACTAATTGCAGAGATGATGTCCAGCAGGTAATCGCCTGCTCAACGAGCTCCCAGGAGCCCCGGCGGTTTCCGGTAAAACAGCGTCCTGATGCTGCTGATTGATGAAGATCCATTCAGGAGGAAGCTGAAAGCTAATGGAGCTGCAGCAGCTAATTTATGACAACATTAACAAAGGGAGGAGGAGGAGGAGGAGGAGGAGGAGGAGGAGGAGGAGGTCAGACAGCAGCAGAGACAGGAAGCTGCTGATGAGGAGGAGGAGGAGGTGATGAAGATAATGGTGATGAAGATTGATTCTAAAGGTGTAAAAAACACTGAACAGTCAAACTCAAGTAAAAGTATCTGATATTAAATGTAGTTTAGTATCAGTGATGTAACTGATCCATCGCATGTGTATAAACTGAGTCAGCTGTTCGTCTGACTGAAGAGAAAAGACAGTCATCTAAACATGTAATCTGTAAAGTAACTCGTTACTGCAGTCATCAGATAAATGCAGTGGAAGTTTAAAGTACTTAGTTTCATCATTTCATCACTGTTGTTGGTAAAGACGTCTTATGGAAAAGTCATTTTGGGGGAAAATGAGGACATTTGTTAAAAGTTGAGACATTTGTGATAAATGTCAACGTGTTTGCTTCTGAAGATGAACTGAGCCGCTGCGTTCACCTCAAACACTTCCCGGCCAATCAGAACGGACGATATTATAATTACACCAAGAATAAAAATAACCACAAAATAAAATACAAGGAAGAAGCTGCGACTCACCGTCTGTTCTCTCTGTCTGTTTGCAGAGTGTTTAAGAAGGCCAGTCCCAACGGAAAGGTGAGTCCTCGTCTTCCTCACGCTCGTCTTCCTCCACTCTGCACCTGAAGCACTGATCTCCCGTCAGTCCTCTGTGAGGTTAAAGGCTCTGAACTGTTTGTGAACAACTAGACAGAAAACTTGGAGACAGAACCTGAACATCCACAGCGTGACCACATGACAGACGCCTGAGCAAACACACTAACATCTGAGTCCATGTGTGAAAATGGAAGGAAGCAAATTTCAATGTGGAAATTCTGATGATCTGGTGAAAACAAGATTCATGTGTCACGTCTGATACTTACGCTCACATTTTAGTTCACAAGTGAAATTTGGATTTTCAGATTTGACATCGAACATCACATTTTGCAAGAGACAGCACATGTTAACAAAGACAAAAGTCTTTCAAAACTGACTCAAACAGCTGATTCTGATTGGCTGCTGATCTAACAGCTGATTCTGATTGGCTGCTGTTCCTCCCTCAGCTCACTGTCTATCTGGGGAAGAGAGACTTTGTGGACCACGTGGACCTGGTGGAGCCCGTCGGTGAGATCAGTCTTTACTGTTGTTGATTGTTAACATGAATTATGAATTATTGATCATCGGCTCCTTGTTGATTGTTTCTCTCTTTGATTTGGGTGAAACCTGACATACAAAGCTAATGAAAACCAGAAGAAGGTTTGGATCTCTTCTAGATGTTTATGGACTTTTTATCTTTTCCTCCTGCAGACGGCGTCGTCCTGATCGACCCGGAGTACCTGAAGGAGCGAAAAGGTGAGAAATCTGCAGCTTTAATATTTCCTTCTTTAACTGAATTGTATAGAAACAGTCAGGTATTATCCTGTTTTCTTATTTTTGAGCGCAGCAGACTTCAAATCTTCAACCAGCAAATACAGTTAAACTTTATGTTTGTGTAAAAATATCCAGATTTAAGTATAAAAGTGAAAACACTGGAATCCGCCTTTAAATTAGCCACCGCGCTGACAACAGATGGGTTAAAGGAGCAGTCCAACATTTCTCCACCCTCCTCAGGGAGGCGTCCTGGAGCCACTGTGCTTTCTGTTCAACATGCTGTAGGTCTAACGGAGCATTTCAACAATGAGTCAGCCGTCGTCTGTCTGCACAGATCAGTTAAACTTCAGTGTGTTCAGCGCAGAGAAAGGATGTGTTTAGCCTAGCTTAGCACAAAGACCGTTAGCCTCAATTCAACCATTTAAATATTTCCTGAAGGACTTTTCTCAGGATGTGATGTGTTTTCTGCCCCCTCAGTGTTCGTGACTCTGACCTGTGCCTTCCGTTATGGTCGAGAGGATTTGGACGTCCTCGGGTTGACGTTTCGTAAAGACTTGTTCGTGGCGAACATCCAGGCATTTCCTCCGCTGCCCGAGGAGAAGAAGAGCCTGACCCGACTTCAGGAGCGGCTGATTAAGAAACTGGGAGAACACGCTCACCCGTTCACCTTCGAGGTACTGAGCCTGACAGACCTGATCAGTGAGTAATCATCCTTTATCAGCTGGATGAAGAGGCAGTCGCTGCCCTGAACACGTCCTGTCAGGCACGATTCCAGAGCAGGCAGCATCACGTGTCACTACACGTCCTGAACCTTCTCTCTCATCTGGGTTAATCAATGAGCTAAAATGCAAAAAAAACTGATAACGACTTAAGTTCGTCACAATGGGGCTTCTGTACTTCCTGTTTCTCCTCTCAGCCTGAAGACAAACAGGATCAGCTGTTAATTAAACGCTTCTGTTTCAACCAATGATTCAGTTAACACGTGGGCGCTATCATCAGGCGTCAGTCACCACGCAGCCAATCAGAGACTTGGTGCACGACAACATAACGTGTGGTGATGACGTCGCCATCTTGTGGCTGTATAAAGTGACACTGTATCTCTTTAACACATGAATCAATCTGACATCTTTCACCAGCGCTGCTGTGGAGGGTGATGTCATTCAGCTCCAGGTGTCTGGTCTTAGTTTAACTTTGTAATCTATCTATCTATCTATCATATATTTTGGATTGATTAAGATAAATCTATAAAGTGGCTGAAGCGACTGATACATGTTGTGGAGTAAAAACAACATTTCACAAGTAGCAGAAAGTGAAACGAACTTGTTTGTTCCACGAGTGATTTAATGTACGACAGCTTTATGAATCAACACGATAAATAAATGTGGTTTAGCTCCTGAAGCTGTTGACGAGGTGGACACAGTGGGACTGTGATGATGGAACCTGTCTAAATGAATATCGCAGCTGTCGTCTGGTGACTTTTTGAGATATTTTATATCTGGCTGTGTTCTCAGATTCCTCTGAACCTGCCGTGCTCCGTCACCCTGCAGCCGGGCCCCGAGGACACCGGGAAGGTAAAGACATCAGGTTTTACTTTTCTCAGCAGCAGCAGGACAAATGTCCTCCTGTGCACCATGTGTCTCTGTCTCAGATGACAAAGGAATAAATCCAGACATGATTTTCCTGCTGCTGTGCGTCTGCAGGCCTGCGGAGTCGACTTCGAGGTGAAAGCGTTCTGTGCAGAAAATGTCGAAGAGAAGATCCACAAAAGGTAAAAGTGAGTTGGGGACAGAATGAGGACAGGATCTGTGAATGCAACCACTCGTTCGTTAGCAGAGACAGAGTTGTGTTGTTGTCGCAGGAACTCGGTACGTCTGGTGATCAGGAAGGTCCAGTACGCTCCAGAGAAGCCGGGTCCTCAGCCCACGGCAGAGACCACCAGACAGTTCCTGATGTCGGACAAACCTCTGCACCTGGAGGCCTCTCTGGACAAAGAGGTGACTGACAAGCTCACACCTGAACCTTTCACACACACACACACACACAGTCAACAAAAAGCTAAGCTAAGCAAAACACTTTATTCTGTTGCACAAACAGAAGGTACAAAGTTCTGTACAGGAAGGAGGAAGGATCCGTTCAGACCAGGCTGAGAGAAAACTCAGTGAGGATCATTGCAGCAACTTGGTGTTTAGAAACAGCAGCAGAGTGACGCCTCTGTCGTCAGTGAACCGTCTCGTTGACAGTAATCACCTGAATCAGGATGTGTGGACATCAGAGTGTGAGGTCACACTCTGTCAGACTGCGACCTCAGTCATCAAATTCAGCCAATACGTTCTCAACTCAAGCCTTAAAACACAACCAAAAAACTGCAGCTCAGCAAAATCTGAGCTGCAGGTCACAGCTGTCTGTCCTGTGTGCTGCAGATCTATTACCACGGGGAGCCAATCAGCGTCAACGTCCACGTCACCAACAACACCAACAAGACGGTGAAGAAGATGAAGATCTCAGGTGAGTCCCACACCTGTGTGTTCCTCACAGTGTGTGTTCTTCCTCATGTGTGTGTTCTTCCTCGTGTGTGTTCTTCCTCGTGTGTGTGTTCTTCATGTGTGTGTGTTCTTCATGTGTGTGTGTTCTTCATGTGTGTGTGTTCTTCCTCGTGTGTGTGTTCTTCCTCGTGTGTGTGTTCTTCCTCGTGTGTGTGTTCTTCTTCGTGTGTGTTCCTCACGATGTGTGTGTTCTTCCTCGTGTGTGTGTTCCTCACGATGCGTGTGTTCTTGTCGATGTGTGTGTTCCTCACGACGTGTGTGTTCTTCTCGATGTGTGTTCTTCTTCGTGTGTGTTCTTCTCGATGTGTGTGTTCCTCACGATGCATGTGTTCTTCTCGATGTGTGTGTTCCTCACGATGTGTGTGTTCCTGCAGTGCGACAGTACGCAGACATCTGCCTGTTCAACACGGCTCAGTACAAATGTCCCGTCGCCACCGAGGAGTCAGAGTGAGTTCACCTCTCACCACATTGAGCACTGTAAAGACTGAAGGCAGGAAAATAACATTTTCATTTACACTTCGCTTCTTCTCGTCCAAGAGGCTTCTTCAGCTCTAACTAACAGGAGGGGAGTCGCAGGCTTTAAACTCTGTGTGGGAGTGACCTTAAAGATAATGACACATGAGTTTTTGACCCAACCGGCCTTCATGTGGGATGTTAGGACCAGGTGAGCCCAGGTGTGAATGGTTGATAAGTTAAGTTGTCAGATGGTTTGAAAGAGGAGAAAAAGAATCCATCTGTGTCAAACTGGAACAGCATCACTGATCACCACCTATAGTACTCACCTAGACTTAGCATGAATGAAGGCTGGTTGGGTCAACAGTCAGGACACTCCCATATTGTGTTCGGACACTCTTATAACGTGTTAGGACACTCCCATAACGTGTTAGGACACTCCCACAACGTGTCAGGACACTCCCATAATATGTTAGGACACTCCCATAATATGTTAGGACACTCCCATATAGTGTTAGGACACTCCCACAAGGTGTCAGGACACTCCCACAAGGTGTCAGGACACTCCCATAACGTGTCAGGACACTCCCATAACGTGTCAGGACACTCCCATAACGTGTTAGGACACTCCCATAACATGTTAGGACATTCCCACACAGAGTTAAAGCCCTGCAGCTCGTCCAGTTAGTTAGGAGTGAAGACGCCTGTTGGATGAGAGGTGAAATGTGTCTGGTTGACTTCGATACAATGCTGACATAGAAAGTCATAATTATTAGAAACAATTGACTTTTTATTTGTCTTTATCATTTCATCAAGTTTTCTTTTACTGGCAGCCGTGGACGTCTGCAGCTGTGTCAGTCTCTCTCTCTCTTATTATTTATGTATCTCTGAGTTAGAAGATCATCACTCAAACTGGTTTGCTGGCTTTATTTTTTCTGCCCACAGTGACGTCGTTGCTCCCAGTTCAACTTTCTGTAAAGTTTTCACTCTCACTCCGTTTCTGGCCAACAACCGAGAGAAACGAGGCCTCGCTCTGGATGGAAAGCTGAAGCACGAGGACACAAACCTGGCCTCCAGCACGCTGTGAGTCCAACATGTAGGACATGTTTCAGGGACATTATTAATATAATCAGCTCATAAAACATGTAAGAAGAAGCTGAACTCACCAAACAGTAGAAAACTTTGTTTAGCTCCTCCTTGTGGTTTTGAAGAACAGGAATTAAATTTCATCATCCTTGTCCCGACTGTCCTCAGCTCTGTGGACTGCAGCCGAGTTATTTGTACCTGTAGGGAGGAAATTTGGCTCTTTCAGGTGTAAATATGCAATATAACACACCAAAAGCTTCAGTTTAATTATTCACAGACTCAAAAAACTAAAACAGTCTAATTCTGTAACGCTTCATATCAAGTAAGTGACAATCAACATTAGCAAGACTGTGAAAGCATAATTCTGAATGTATTATTGGACATTTATCAGCAGTTTAGCAGGTTTTAGATGCTATAATATTGTTTTTAATATTACAAACACAACAATTGTGTTATTATGTTGTTACTTCTAAGGTGCTTATTAACATAAATTACTATGATCAGATTCGTGAAGTCATTTCATGTTTTTGAAAAACTATGATGCGATGGAACAATCAGTGGATCACTAACGAGGCACTGATCTGCTGATGCAACAAACATATGAAGTGTGTATGAGTCACAGATCATGTCTGATAAAGACGCTGATCTTAACGAGTCAGCTGACTGAAGGTTGAACAGTGACATCATCAACTCAGTAACAAGAAACTCGTCAATAAAATGTTTTCTTATGAATTTGATAAACCAACATTAAACATGTTATTATGTTATTATGTTTGTTAATTCATGTTAATAAGAAAGATTTCACTTGATCTGTACAAAGAAAAATGACTCAGGTCACCGACTCGGACCAAATGAGTTTGATTAGATTTAAACTTTGCTGTCATTAAAGTTGCTGAGACAAAGAAACGCAGCTCCGCTTCAGACCACAGGTTCAGAGAGGAAGTGTCTGCTGATTGGTCTGATTGTTTTCAGGCTAAGAGAGGGAGCCAATAAGGAGATCCTCGGCATCATCGTGTCCTACAAAGTCAAAGTGAAGCTGGTGGTGTCCCGCGGCGGGTCAGTATCAGAGATCAGCTGAGAGGAGCTTTAACGGCCGACTGACTGTCACTGCACTTTGTCTCAGCAGCAGAAACATTTGTTAAAAACGTGCAGAGAACGTCTCACTCTGATGAAGTCTGATACGTTTTAAGAACTGATGTAACGTTTCTTTTCTCGCTTCCTGTGTGAAGATGAGTCACACAGTGACATTTGGACGCTCTGAGTTTAAGTGTCCTCCTCAGACGGCGTTGACAGACTCACAGCACACAGTCGGCCTTTAACCGCTCCGTTAACACCGTGACAGTTAATGAGCTCGTCAATAGAAACAAGTGGAAACGCTGCAGCTGTGAACTGACGCTGGTAAATGTTTATTGATTTCAGGCTCCTGGGAGATCTGGCAGCAAGGTAACCTTTCACGTGATGTCACATCAGACACACACATTCAAACACACGCTGAGATTTACAAAGGTCACCTGAACGCCTCACCGGGCTAACGTTCACACTGATAGATGTCTTAATGAAGCTGAGCTGGATTATTGGTGTTTTCATAACCTGATCATTTGTTTTCCAGCGACGTCTCCGTTGAGCTGCCGTTCACATTAATGCACCCGAAGCCACTAGAAGAATCTTTCTTCAGAGACGGTGCGTCACGCTTCATCTGCAATCACACGTTCACCTCCTGCTGAACAGAACACACATAAAACTAAAACCTGAGCAGACGTCAGACGTCTCCACGCAGCTCGTCTGCTGCGATCACAGTCTGACTCCACAACGTTCAACAGGTTCAGGTCAAAGATGTTTGCAGGTTAGTTTGACTCTTCAACGACGAAGGACAACAATCGACCATAATCTTGACCAATATCTGCAGATCCAGCTGAGACCAGCTCACAGTGAAGACTTCAGCTTAATAAAGGGTTAAATCTGGTCTGAGATCAGGTTGTGATGTGATCACAGCAGACGAGCTGATGGAGACATCTGATGTTTCTCTGGTTGTTTTTCTGTTTTAAAACAAACCCTTTATCATAAAGATATAATCAGGAGTCCTCTCAGTCTGTCCTCCAGGAGACGTTCAGGTACTTGTGTAAAAACAGACTCTGTGAAAGTAGAAGTATTGATTCAAACTCTTTACTCCAGTAAAAGTAATAGAGTACAGTCATGTGTGATTGCTTCCTGGAATCTTTGGCTTGTTGACTGGTTCAGCTGATCATCAGCGAGACGAGACAAAGAGGTAAAAGCCGTAAGAAGCCGTAAACAGACAGAGAGGGAGGCTGGAATGTGGAGAAAAGGCGTGTTAGTGTCTCGTATCTGCAGAGAGTTTCTGATTTTCTCTCTTTGTTGCTGCTCGGGACGCTTTACCAACCCAACATGTGTCTATTTGACGTCCTGGGAATGAGACTCAACAATCAACTGTCTTTGTGGTGCGTTCAGGAGCAGCTGGGACAAATCCTATTGATTCTACCTTTAACTTTAATAGTCTTTGAATTCTATTAATACGACGTGAGCTTCAGTTAGCTTTGAGCACAAATGTCCTTCAGAGGGAGACTTTTTACTCTGATACTCTGAGTCCATGTCAGAGCCTGAACTCTGTTACTGTACTGGAGGAAACAAGCTGGATCAGAACTTCTACTGTCACCAGAGTCTCTTTTTACCCGAGTACCTGAACGTCTCGTGGAGGACAGACTGAGGACTGTGACACGTCTGTCGTGTGGAAGACAGCATGCGATGACATCAAATAATCCATAATTTACATTCATGTGTTATAACCCGGAGCCTTAACTCACTGCTGGATATAAGTGTTTGAGGAAGTGTCTCACTTCTCATAACATTTTTCAAAATTCATTAAATTCTGTCTGTTAAATGCATCATGGTTGATGTGGCAGAGAGCTGCAGACTGATGACAACTAGAATCTGTGGTTTCACTAACATCCTCGCTCTGTGCTGCAGCTCCAGATGAAGCTCAGATCGACACAAACCTGATCCAGTTTGACACAAAGTAAGCATCCGTCTCTCCCTGACCGACTGTCTGTCCGTCTGTCCTCCTCTGTGATCTGATTGGCTCTTCTCTGGTTTACGGCCTCGTCAATAACCCTGACAGCAGAGAGGGTTTCCTCTCCGCCTGCTGAGGCATTAGCTGTGATGGACTCGTCTCCGGAGTCTCAGCCTTAATGCGTCTTAATGCTCGCTGCTGTGAGCTGCAGCAGGAAATGGGCTGTAAACTGGAAACTCATCCTGCTGTCAGCGAGACTCAGAGAACGACTCCTGCGAGCCGACGAGAGGCAACGCTGCATTTTACTGCTCGTTAGTTCACGCTCACATAACCACAAAACAAAAAATAAGAATTTATTGACCAGCAGCAGAAATTAAATTCTTGTGAGGAGCGATGGTTCGATACGAACAGACTGACACTTTAATGTTTCTGCACTTCATCCTTTTTGGACCTTTTCACTGTGAGGCGGTTTCCTGCTGCCTTCAGGCTTCAAGCTGAGCTGATCTGTGTACAGTCATGAACCTGATATCCATCTGTTCATCTGACTCTGGTGGAGGAAATCTAATTTAGGACTTGATTCCTCTCGTGGCTCAACACATCGGTCTCACTTGTCTTTGTCTTCTTTGTCTCTAAACCTTCCACTGTTTCCTGCCTTCATCGCAAATCTGGACTTTTTTTGTTGTTTCTTTGACCCAGTTCAGACCTGCTGCTAAATCCGTCCTGAGTGACCACCTGTGATGTGATGTCACTTCCTGCTCTGTATGAAACAAACCCGTCCATCTCTGAGACAAACAGACTCCATGTTTCTACTCACAGACAGAAAGAAGTTCATGTAGAACATCTGCTGAATTAACAAGAAGGTCCAAATAATGCAGAATGAGTCAGAGACAGAGTTTCACAGAGTTTATAAAGTGTCTCCAACTCAACAACTCACTAAACTGACACATTTGTTAAGGGAGTCTGGGGACTTTCTCCACGGGGACAAAGAAGTCGCCTATATTGTTCCTGTTTAGTGTCTTTGTAACATGTGACATGTTTAGATCAACAACATGTTTCTTCTTTCATAAATGGAGTGTAAATGGTGAAATCAGTGTAAACAGTGTGTTCAAACAGCTGATCAATGTTGGCAGGTAAGACTTTAGCACTTTAGACACAGAAGCAGACAGGCTGGTACAGACATGCTGCCACAAACTGACACTTTTTACAAGGAGACAAACAACTTCAGCTTCTGGTTCAATGCTGAATTTACAACAAGGACACAATGAGTCAGAATCTGTCAGAGACACAGTTTCATAGTGTTTATAAAGTTTGTTTCAACTCAACAACTCTTAAAATCACCACATTTGTTAATGGAGTCTGGTGATGCTGTGGTGACTACATCCATCCTGCCTGTTGTTTTGGCTTCTTCTTCTTCTTGTTTCACAGAAGATGTCAGCTGAGCTCCTTCAAGTATCTCATTCACACCTGTAATTAGAGCTGTCCAGGTGTGACCTGATCACTCAGGACGGATCTGAACCAGGTCTTTGAAAGTTCTGTCATGAGTTAACAATCTTAACCCTTTCCTTCCTCTCCCTTAGCGACGATGACATCATCTTCGAGGACTTTGCCCGTCAGAGGCTGATCGGGGCGAAGGACGACAAGGACGAAGACGAGGAGCCAGTGGACTCTCCCAAACTCAACGACAGATAAAGGCGCCGAGCGTCACTGCTGCCGTGCTGCTGTTGTTGTTTCGCTGCTGTTTGTAGTGTGGAGCTAACGGAGGTCACATTTAGGTCAAACCACAGTCTGGACACCCTTTAAACACTCGGCGGTGCCGTGTTTGTGTTCTCGTTAATGTTCGTCCTCTCTCTGCGTCCTGCCGGGTGTAAAAAGCTAGAATACCGCAGCGTAGACGTCAGTTGTGTTTTCAGACGGAGCAGCTCTCCCCTCCTTTGTCGGCCGGCCGGAGACCCGAACCGGCAACTGCGGCATTGTAACGACGGCTGGTAGCATGCCTCTAATGTCACTTTGTTCTATGTGTTTCCACTAGGGACCGAACAGGAGTAACGTTGTGTTGAGATTAGTTTCGATGTGTCGTATCAGAGGGTCTTCATTAATAACAACAACACTGCCAACTTTGGTTGATCTGGAACAGTTCACCAGCTGATGTTAACAGTCAGTGTGTGCAGACGAAGCTGCAGATTGTGAAGAAACACCAGAAGAAGAGTCGACCCGCCGAGAGGACCTGAAACTGTCAGAGAGCCACTGATCAGCCAAGAGGAACTGGTGGCTTCTTTTGCATGATATACATCAATACTTTATATGATTAATTAATGTCATGAATAATCAACCTCTGATGAGGAGGGCCCTAATTTTAAAGGAGCATACGAGTGTTTGTTATTGATCATTTTCTCAATCATCATCAGTATTTAGATCGTTTCTCTTCAGTCTATAAGAATCTACAAAAACACATAAGAGGCACAAAATTATGAGACGTTACCAACTAACTGATTATTAAATGTTACTTAATGAGTAGCTAATGATTAATCCATCAAGGAACAAGTGGGGAAGGACTCTTATTAAAAGCATATTTAAACCTGGGCCTCATATTTACATATTTACATGTGTTGGTGTGTAAAGTATGTAACACTTGAGTCAGTCACTGTTCGTACAGCGAGATCTTTGTGTTAAACCAGTGGTCCCCAGCCACCGGGCCGCGGACCGGTACCGATGGAAACTGTATTCAAGTTGACTGATAAAGTGGCTGAACTGCAGCTGAGGGGACGGCGAGTGGACAACAGCTGGAGACTGCAAATAATGTTGGCCTTACAGTATGTTAGTGAGTTACGGAGTAGACTGGAGAAAGTAATAATTAGTACTAATTAGTAACTACTCAGTGCCAAAACAGAAACTAATGTGTAAACTAATTAGTAATAAATGAGATGGTTCTGGTTTGGTGCAGGTTCTGAGGATCTCCATCTACTTTCAGACAATTCAAAAGTATAGAGCATATTATTATAATGGCTTTAATTAGGATTCATATGAAAGTCTAAAAACATCCAAGTTCATCTTTCTAAATTAAAAAATCATCAGTTTCATACAAATTAAATGTAAATGTGAGACTTTAAACAAGCCAGACTGAAACTTCAGGTTCTGCAGGTTTAATGATGTAGAGACTCGATGCTGACGAGAGTTGGAAGTTACTCATTAATTAATGGTTAACAACAGTTTCATCATTTGTTCCCAAGGTCTTAATTTGTTGTGGTTCTTATTGTAATGTGTCACCAAATCAAAGTCTAGTTACAGAAATCTGGTGTCAGACGGTTTTATAGTTTCAATCGAAGCACTTGTATCTGAGCTGAAACTGGTCTAAAAACAAAACCAACACCACTGTCAAAAACCTGCAACTGTGAATTTAATGCCCTGTATTTTCTCCTCTTTATTACATGAAAAAACAAGTTATCATTGAGAATAAAACTACAGAGGAAGTGAGATGTGTTGGATCAGAACATTTCCCAGCTGACTCTCTTGTGTCCGAGTGTCCCTGAATGCACCAATCAGAGGCACTCTGTTGCGTCACAACGTGATGAAAACAAAACATTTATTGTTTGTCTGCAGGCAAAATTTGAACGTTGGAATTTGAACAATGACCGAAACGTCCATGTGAGTGTGTGTGTGTGTGTGTGTGTGTGTGTGTGTGTGTGACAGACTGAGTGAAACTTTAACACAACATTACAGGCTAAAGATCACCAAAACACATCTGTAACAATGTTTTAATTGGCTTTTATTTTGACAGGGCCTGGAGAAACCTGTATGTTCCACTGCATCTTTAATAAAGGGACGTTTGTGGCAACATGTGCGTTTGACAGTTGTGATGTTCTGACATAAGATCCTGAACTCGCCTGCTGGATCAGAAGACGTGATAACGATGACGTATGTTTTCTGGATGTTTGTCTTCCTTCCTTCAGTAATAATGCAGACAAAAATGTATTAATTCAGACACCAATGAAACAGTTTTGGGCCCAAAAGAAGAAGAATTAAATGAATCAAACTTGCATTTAGTCGACGTGTGTACAACAGAGAACTGTTGTACACGCTGTTGTGAGCTGAACTTATTCTTACAACAAACAGCATCGTGCTGAAACTGAAACTGAAGCCTGTTCACATGAAAATCTGCATTATTCTGATGTTACCAGCTAACAGCTGAGGTTTGACATCTAAAACACACCCATCAAACACGATCGACAGCATGAAACACGACTGTTGATAAATATTAAAACCCAACATGATGTCATGGCAATACCTGAACCTCATTGGATGACACACCATGTTACCTTGAGCAGGAAACCTTCACGCTTGTTGTTTGCCAGCTGGAGAAACTTTCACCGTCTTTATCATTTTCTTTCTGTGTTTAAAAATCCTAAAAAAGCTGCTTCGAATTTCTTTGGTCCGAACGCCGTAGATGACGGGGTTGACTGTTGCGGGGAACAGAATGTACATGAGTCCCATGAAGGTGTTGACGTCTGTCGGTATGGGGAGGTTTAGGTTGTGAGAGAGAAATGTGACACTTCCCACCAGGTAGAAACACATCATGACGATAAGGTGAGTGCCGCAGGTGTGAAATGCCTTCCAGCGGTCCTCGTCGGCCACCGCTGCCTTCAGGACGACGCTCAGGATCTTCATGTAGGAGAGGAAGATGAGCGGTATGTCAACACCCACAAAGCAAACGATCACAGCGAGGCCTGCCGCGTTACTTTTGTCCGTGCTGTCGCATGCCAGGCTGACCAGAGCCATGTGGTCACAGTAGTAGTGCTGGATCGTGTTGGAGCCACAGAACTGCAGTGAACCTGCCAAACCGACCAGTGTGGCCATGATGGAGCCGCTGCGGACTAGAGTGAAGAGCAGCAGCTTCACGAACATGGAGGAGCCAATGATTTCAGTGTAGCGCAGCGGCTGACAGATGGCAACGTAACGGTCCAGCGCCATCGCCAACAGCAATGTTGACTCCAATGACGACAGGAAATGAGTGAAAAACATCTGAGTCAAGCAGCCAGCCAATGAGATCTCATCCCTGTCGAACAGGAGGCTGAGGAGCATCTTGGGGACGATGGCGGTCACCATGAGAATGTCGACGATGCACAGTGCGCAGATGAGGAGGTACATGGGGCTGTGCAGGCTCTCCACGCTGCGGATCACATACACCACCAGGGAGTTTCCCAGCAGCACCGACAGGTAGGAGGCGGAGAACGGCAGCGCCAGCAGCCGGCGGTGTTTCTGCAGCTCAGGAAATCCTCTGAACACGAAGGTGTTGTGGGAGAAGTTGTTGCCCAGCGATGCGTCCAACATGGCGCCGGCTTCACCTGAACAGTAACAGTCCAGACAGAAAATTTTCATCTGTGTGTTTAATTGATTATAGACGACAGCATGAGTGTGATCGTTGTGCATCTACAACTCAACCAACACGTTCAGAACAGATTTCATATGATGCTCATCTCATTTATTTAAGAATCAGCTTCAGTGCACGTTGTCAGCAAACACTTTGAGATCAGAAGAAGGTGATTTCATTGAGATTATTGTTTAATTCCATCCATCCATTTTCATCCGCTTATCCGGGGCCGGGTCGCGGGGGCAGCTGGCTGAGCAGGGACACCCAGACTTCCCTCACCCCGGACACTTCCTCCAGCTCTTCTGGGAGGATCCCAAGGCGTTCCCAGTCCAGCTGGGTGACATAGTCACTCGGCTGGCCTGGGTCTTCCTCGGGGTCTCCTCCCGGCGGGACATGCCAGGAACACCTCCTGAGGAAGGCGTCCCGGGTGCATCCGAAACAGATGCCCGAGCCACCTCAGCTGGCTCCTCTCGATGTGGAGGAGCAGCAGCTCTACTCCGAGCTCCTCCCGGGTGACAGAGCTCCTCACCCTATCTCTAAGGGAGCGCCCTGCCACCCTGCGGAGGAAACTCATTTCGGCCACTTGTATCCGGGATCATGACCCAAAGTTCATGACCATAGGTGAGGGTAGGAACGTAGATTGACCAGTAAATTGAGAGCTTTGCCTTTCGACTCAGCTCTCTCTTCACCACGACAGACCGATACAACGACTGCATTACTGCGGCCGCCGCACCGATCCACCGGTCAATCTCACGCTCCATCCTTCCCTCACTCGTGAACAAGACCTCAAGATACTTAAACTCCTCCACCTGAGGCAGTAACTGTCCCCCAGTCCGGAGGGGACAAGCCAACTTTTTCTGGTGGAGAACCATGGCCTCGGACTTGGAGGTGCTGATTCTCATCCCAGCTGCTTCACACTCAGCTGCAAACCGTCCCAGGACATGCCGGAGGTCTCGGCTCGAAGGAGCCAACAAGATAACATCATCTGCAAAAAGCAGAGATGAAATCCTGTGGCTCCTGAACCGGACCCCCTCCAGCCCGTGGCTGCGCCTAGAAATTCTGTCCATAAAAATAATGAACAGAACCGGTGACAAAGGGCAGCCCTGCCGGAGTCCAACATGCACCGGGAACAGGTCTGACTTACTGCCGGCAATGCAAACCAGGCTCCTGCTCCGCTCGTACAGGGATTATTGTTTAATTATTAAAGTTAATCACTTCCTACATATTAAAGTACAAACACTGTGTGTCTTCACTCACCTCTGCCAGTGTTCGGCCATGTCGGTGTTCTGTTGCTGCTGTCGTGGTCGTAACTTGTTGCTGAAAACAACAGTGGAGATTTTTTTATTTACATCATGACTCTTGTGTGGAACAGTTATTCCATAGACAACTTTCAGTTGTAAAAATATCAGCCAAACCTTCAATCTATATTTCATCAGTCAGAGCCGGACTGACGCTGCCTGACTGATCCTAGAAAGCCAAGATTAGTTCAAACAGCATTAAAGAATGAAGAGCGAGCATATTGAGTATGATTTGAGTTTTCATGGAGTTGTTGAGTGTGAAGTGGCTGCAGTGGACTCGAAAACTCAAATCCAGGCCGCATTCACATAACTACACCTCAATGAATAAATAAATAGTGTTCACGTAACAAACTTCCATTTTTACACAGTGTCCCCGGCTGACGGACGCCACTGATTGTCACGCACAAGTTGTGCAGGTGAAGGTGAAGGAGTCAGTGTTCCCTGTAAACACAGAAATACTGCAGCAGCACTCGAACGTAATGCTGACGGACACACGGACCGTCCTCGTGTTGCTAAAGTAAAACATGAATAATAATAATCATCTGTAAACACTTTCAGGGGTCGATGCTGGAGCCAGTCCCAGCTGTCACTGAGCAAAGGCAGGGTACACCCTGTCGCCTGCTCGGGAGCCGAGATTTGAACCATCAACCTTCGGATCACTAGCCAACCTGCTCTACCCGCAGAGCTACAGCTGCTCATGTGTTTCAGGTGCAGAGAGAAAGCGAAACTCCTCTGGATGAACACGGATGCTTGTGGTGCTTCAGCCCCTTGTGGTCAAAATGAGTATTACACAAAGAAACACAAATGTTTTCACTGGGATCGAGATGTTACACACCTGTCAGAATGAAATACTGCAGCTCACTTTCACTCCATACAGGTAACACACACAGTCACACACACTATATGATCCTACTTTCTCTCTCAGATTCACTTGATTTCTTTTGTTAAACTATCTTTTGTTGTGCAGCTGCCGGTGAAACTGAACACTTCAGCTGATGATTCCCATTAAACGCTCGACAGGACAGTCAGACATCATGCTGGTAACAACAGACAGCAGCTTCAGAGTGAAGACAAAACCACGAAGCAGAAACGTGAAGTAAATTAAATTATAGCAGTGAATGAAAAAAGTACATCGACTGAATTCATCACTAGTCAGTCAAACTAAATAGATCTGAATCAACATGAAGAACAACAGAGTTTCTCTCTGGAATCATGCAGCAGAAGCATCAAGTGAAAATACTGAAGTAAATTTGATTATTACATATTATTCACAAAAACTTTCAAATCAGTCACCTGAAAATAGTTGAATAATAAACATATGAATAATTTAAAAAATCTGTGATGATAATACAAAATCAGAATTACAACGACACAATTATATTGATGAGAAGCCAAAATGAAAACATGAAAATATTAATGAGGCAGAAAAACATAATGTCGGAAAATTGTACTTGAAATTTGAGTAATTTAATATCAGTCAATCGTTGGTTAAATATTTAAGACACAGTGAATGTTCTTACCTGCCGAGGCTCATCAGCTGGTCGTCAGGAGGAACTCCTTCCTCTCTCCCTCCGTCTTATACCTGAAGTCCAAACGTCCCACAGGAGGACTGACCACAAACGCAGCAGCGCTGATTGGCTGAAACCCGTTTTAACCAGTTTAAATGTTGCTGATGCTGTTGGAGTCTCTAGAGTTCAATCAGCCTGCTGATTCATGTAGAGTTTATTTAAAATCTGTGATTCTAAAGATAAGAGCTGAAATACCTCCATGTCTTCATTGATTCCCAGAAAGAAAAACTGAAGTTGTGATATTTTTGTTTTATGTGACTTTACATGACGCATTCGTCTCTTTATTACTTAAATTCTGTTTTTAGAGCTGAAATGATTCATCAGTTAGCAACTGATTTATCATTCAAGTTGTTTATTAGGCAAAAACTGCTGACATTTTATTATTTTGTGGCAATTTATTGATCCAAGCAATAATCATTCAATCAAGCAAGCAAGTGGTGAATTAACTGATGCTGCAACTTGTTAGTTGCAGCCAGTTTTCTTGTTAAACCACAAAACCTTCATGTCGTCACTTCACCATGTCAGACTGATGAATCACTGCATCTTGTTGATGACTTATTGATTTATTTAAATACAACAGAAAGTCTTCCATGTTTTTTATGTCATGATGACTTGTTCTTGTTATTAAATGACAAATTATTCAACAGATAAAAAGAACTTTATTAGCACTGCAGTTCATTCTGTTATTTCTTGCTTATGGCTCAGTTTCTGTGCACCAAGATGATATTTTCTTTTATCTCCTTCAGATCCAAGTCACGCTTTAATATTGTTCTGTCAGTTAGACGAGACAGTGACAGTGTGGTTAACAGAATAAGTTAAGTGTTAAGTGTAATTTTGAAAGCAGTATTTCCTCCTAAAGTCTTTGAAATGAATCAAATCTGACAGTCTGATATTGTCTCCTGTAACATTAGTGAAGCAGTATCTCAGAGGAAGGAACATTTTAACTGTATAAACTGTGAAATCTAATTAGTCTGTGTCTCGTCCCCTCAGGAGTCTCAGCCGGCAGTTTGTTGTCATCGTTCCTCAAAGCTAATTGGCCCCGAGGTCAAAACAGCAGAGTTTATTTTCCTCTGAGAAGGACGCTGGGATTAATTATCTGCTCTGCTTAATTTTCCGACTGGCAGCATTCAGAGCTGCAGCTCTAATGAGATTTTTGAGACTCCAGTTTTAACAGATAAACAAGCTCAACTCAGCTGATGTCAGTTCTTCCTCCTCCTCTTCATTTCACCTGTTGACCAGCAAACACGATATTTCTGGAAACACAATGAAGCTACAACTTTTCATTTTGTTCTGAATCAGGCATCTGTGTCGTCCTGTGAGGAACGAGAGGCCACAACAAGTTCAGTCATTGTGATCTTCCAGGTTTTCTTTTCCTTGTGAATGTTGTGAATCAGGACGATGTAACTCAGTACTTTCACTTAAGAATGGGAGTCAAAAAATGTTGTCGAGTATTCTATTCTTCTGATAGTGGGGTTGGGGCTCGGAAGCGAGCGCCTGGTGGCCGGGTCTTAGCCCACGGGACCTGGCCGGGCCCAGCCCGAAGGAGCAACGTGGGCCCGCACTCCTGTGGGCTCACCACTCGCAGGAGGGTCCAGAAGGGGCAGGTGCCGTGTGATTTGGGTGGCGGTCGTGGGCGGGGGCCCCGGCGACCCAATCCCTGGATGGTGACTCTAGCCATGGGGACATGGAATGTCACCTCACTGGGGGGGAAAGAGCCTGAGCTGGTGCGAGAGGTTGAGCGGTACTGACTAGAGATAGTCGGGCTCTCCTCTACGCACAGTCTGGGCTCTGGAACTGAACTCCTTGAGAGAGGCTGGACTCTCTTCTACTCTGGAGTTGCCCGCGGTGAGAGGCGGCGAGCTGGTGTGGGCTTGCTTATAGCTCCTCGGCTCAGCCGCCATGTGTTGGAGTTTACCCCAGTGAACGAGAGGGTCGTTTCCCTGCGCCTTCGGGTTGGGGATAGGTCTCTCACTGTTGTTTTGGCTTATGGGCCGAACAGCAGTGCAGAGTACCCGGCCTTCTTGGAGTCCCTGGGAGGGGTACTGGAGAGTGCTCCAACCAGGGACTCTGTCGTTCTTCTGGGGGACTTCAACGCTCACGTGGGCAGCGACAGTGTTACCTGGAGGGGTGTGATTAGGAGGAACGGCCTCCCCGATCTGAACCAGAGTGGTGTTTTGTTATTGGACTTCTGTGCTAGTCACGGTTTGTCCATAACGAACACCATGTTCAAACATAAGGGTGTCCATATGTGCACGTGGCACCAGGACACCCTAGGCCGGAGGTCAATGATCAACTTTGTGGTTGTGTCATCTGGCCTCCGGCTGTATGTCTTGGACACTCGGGTGAAGAGAGGGGCTGAGCTGTCAACTGATCACCACCTGGTGGTGAGTCTGATCCGTTGGCAGGGGAGGAAGCTGGACAGACCTGGCAGACCCAAACGTATTGTGAGGGTCTGCTGGGAACGTCTGGCAGAACCCTCTGTCAGGGAGGTCTTTAACTCCCACCTCCGGGAGAGCTTGGACCTTATCCCGAGGGAGGCTGGGGACATTGAGTCCGAATGGACCATGTTCTCCACTTCTATTGTTGATGCGGCTGTCCGGAGCTGTGGCCGTAGGGTCTCCGGTGCCTGTCGTGGCGGCAATCCCCGAACCCGGTGGTGGACTCCGGAAGTAAGGGATGCTGTCAAGCTGAAGAAGGAGTCCTACTGGGCCTGGTTGGCCCGGGGGACTCCTGAAGCAGCTGACGGGTACCGGCGGGCCAGGCGAGTGGCAGCACGGGCAGTCGCGGAAGCAAAAACTCGGGTCTGGGAAAAGTTCGGAGAGGCCATGGAGGAGGACTATTGGTCAGCCTCGAGGAAATTCTGGCAAACCATCCGGCGCCTCAGGAGGGGGAAGCAGTTCTCCACCAACACTCTTTACGGTGGGGGTGGGGATCTGTTGACCTCGACTGGGGATATTGTCAGGCGATGGAAGGAATACTTCGAGGATCTCCTCAATCCCACTGACATGTCTTCCATAGAGGAAGCAGAGGCTGAGGACTCAGAGGTGGATTCATTCATCACCCAAGCTGAAGTCACTGAGGTAGTTGGGAAGCTCCTCAGTGGCAAAGCACCGGGGGTGGATGAGATCCGCCCTGAGCACCTTAAGTCTCTGGATGTTGTAGGGCTGTCTTGGTTGACACGTCTCTGCAACATTGCATGGCAGTCGGGGACAGTGCCTCTGGACTGGCAGACCGGGGTGGTGGTCCCCCTATTTAAAAAGGGGGACCGGAGGGTGTGTTCCAACTATCGGGGGATCACACTCCTCAGCCTCCCTGGGAAAGTCTATTCCAGGGTACTGGAGAGGAGAATTCGGCTGATAGTCGAACCTCGGATCCAGGAGGAACAATGCGGTTTTCGTCCGGGCCGCGGAACACTGGACCAGCTCCATACCCTCCGCAGGGTGCTCGAGGGTTCATGGGAGTTTGCCCAACCAGTCCACATGTGTTTTGTGGACTTGGAGAAGGCATTCGACCGTGTCCCTCGTGGCATTCTGTGGGAGGTGCTCCGAGAGTACAGGGTTGGAGGCCCTCTGTTAAGGGCCGTACGATCCCTGTACGAGCGGAGCAGGAGCTTGGTTCACATTGCCGGCAGTAAGTCAGACCTGTTCCCGGTGCATGTTGGACTCCGGCAGGGCTGCCCTTTGTCACCGGTTCTGTTCATTATTTTCATGGACAGAATTTCTAGGCGCAGCCACTGGCCGGAGGGGATCTGGTTCGGGAGCCACAGGATTTCATCTCTGCTTTTCGCGGATGATGTGGTCTTGTTGGCTCCTTCGGGCCGGGACCTCCAGCATGTCCTGGGGCGGTTTGCAGCCGAGTGTGAAGCGGCTGGGATGAGAATCAGCACCTCCAAGTCCGAGGCCATGGTTCTCGACCGGAAAAAGGTGGCTTGTCCCCTCCGGGTTGGGGGGGGAGCTACTGCCTCAGGTGGAGGAGTTTAAGTATCTTGGGGTCTTGTTCACGAGTGAGGGAAGGATGGAACGTGAGATTGACAGGCGGATCGGTGCGGCGGCCGTTGTGGTCGTTATAAAGGTCTGTCGTGGTGAAGAGAGAGCAGAGTCGAAAGGCGAAGCTCTCGATTTACCGGTCAGTCTACGTTCCTACCCTCACCTATGGTCATGAACTTTAGGTCATGACCGAAAGAATAAGATCCCGGATACAAGCGGCTGAAATGAGTTTCCTCCGCAGGGTGGCAGGGCGCTCCCTTAGAGATAGGGTGAGGAGCTCTGTCACCCGGGAGGAGCTCGGAGTAGAGCCGCTGCTCCTCCACATCGAGAGGAGCCAGCTGATGTGGCTCGGGCATCTGTTTCGGATGCCCCCGGGACGCCTTCCTCGGGAGGTGTTCCTGGCATGTCCCGCTGGGAGGAGACCCCGGGGAAGACCCAGGACACGCTGGAGCGACTATGTCACCCAGCTGGCCTGGGAACGCCTTGGGATCCTCCCAGAAGAGCTGGAGGAAGTGTCCGGGGTGAGGGAAGTCTGGGTGTCCCTTCTCAGACAGCTGCCCCCACGACCCAGTACCGGATAAAGCGGAAGAAGATGGATGGATGGATGGATATTCTATTCTTTTTTTTACCATTTAATCATGTTTTGTATCTTAACTGATTACATGCCTTTGTGACCTATAAAACTGTATTTGCATCATTTAGTCTGATGGTGCCCTTCAGTATCAGTGCAGTGAAGAGAAAAGCTTAACAAAAAAAAATTCTAAATGAAGTGAAATCTTAAAAGAAATTTTTGTCAACTGAAATAATGACTGTCAAGTCAAGTCCCAACTATCATCATCATCATCTGCTGGCTGGACTGAGCTGCTCACTGCGTCACAATCAGTTCACCACACTGATTGAATTTAGAAAGTCACGAAACAGGTTCAGCTGTTTCAGGACAGATACTGAAGTGGCAGTTAGTAGGAAATCAACATTTGTTAAAGGCAGCAGTCACATCTGGGTTTGAACCCATAATCTCTCAGGTCCTGCCGGGTGTCTTACCCACTGAGATATTAGCACAGCCAACACTCTACATATAAGGGTTAGAAAGGTCACAGTACAGCACCGAAAGATCGAAGTTTTGTGAGTAGTCTAAATGTCCAGCTGGCTTCCATCAAGCCAGCTGGTTCCACCAGACTTACCTGCTCACTGTTTCCTCCAGGATCCCGTCTGTCACAATCAGTCCACGATGCAAATTCCAGGAGCGAGCACGCAAGCAAACGAACGCAACGATTGAAGTTTGATGGACATAATTTGAACGTTAGTTTGGGTTTAGTTTTGAACACACACACACTCATGCTTTTGTCACCTACCTCTGGTTGTCTGAACTGAGGTTCGATCCCACGTCCCCGCCTCGCAAGTCAACGTCTTAAGCCACCGGACCATCTTCAGCACTGAAAACAACCACCAACCAGAGAGAGAAAGAGGAGCAGACTGAAAGAGGAGCGAGAAGAAAAGTCAGAATGAAACTGGACAGAACACCAAACGGTCCAAAAAAAACATTCTACCTCCAACTCTATTCCTGCTCAATGGTTCAGTTTCTGCTTGAACCTAAAAATAAATCTATTGTGTCTTCCATAAATTAAAGTCCAAAGAAAAACATTAATATCATCATTACTGATGAAGATATTTCTTTGTTTCTGCATCTAATCAATTAAATGGGTAAATGTGCCGGCTCTCCTAAGGTAAGTATTGAGCTCAGATCACTATGTTGTCAGTCAGTTCTTCACCACCGAACTATTTTCAGCACTGAAAACAAACAACCAACAGTCTGAGTTCTTCCTTCAAACAGCACAGTTAGACTTCAGTATTTAAAGCATGTAGCGGTCAAATGATTGTGTGATCATCCATATATGACACAAAGCTCAATAGTTCAACTGATTTGTGGTTCAAATCCTGCATGTACATTTTCTGCATTTTTATCCACATGAATTCTAAATATGCCAGACACATCATTATCAAATATAGCAGTTATATCTGACCAAGGTGGGGTTTGAACCCATGCAATCATGCCACTGACTCTTGTTTTATGCACTGAGCTATTCACACAGAGACACAGATGTCACTGTTTCACATCCTACTTTGACCTAAAAAGTTCACTTTCTTTGCTTTCCCATGAAACTGTTATAGACTTTGGTTTGACAGGTTGGATCTGAACCATGGTCACCTCTTCAGTGTCCTCAACTACTGGACCATCCTCAGACTGAAATTATCAACCAATCAGGAAGTGAAAGAAGATCAAGAAAGTAATTGCTTCAATTAAATAGGATGTTTCTCTGCTATCTGGTGTCAAGTAGCTGAACCTTCAGTGAAGTCTGATGTCACAGACTGAGTCCTGCTGTTATGTGCAGCGTCACAGTGACATCTAGTGATTATTGTTGTCATCATGTCACATTTCAGATCGTGGTAGAAAAAAACTGAACTGTTATAAGTTAAAAGACTTAGACTTTAGACTTTTATTCATCCCACATTGGGAAAATTCACCTGTGACAGTAGCAGGTAGACATACAGTAATATAAGACTTACAAATACTGAAAAAAAAATTAGATATGAGAGAAAGATACAATATAGAAAGGACTATACGATGAGTGCATACAGGAGGAGGTTATATACTGGAGGCAAAAATGTGCATTATATACATTTAAATAAAGTGTAATAAAGTATAGCCTTGTTGAAGGTTGGATACATAAATAAATACAGTGTTTGAAATCAACAGACTCAGTGTAAGAATATGAATATGTTAAAAAAGGATCAATTTCATTAGATTTGTTGTGATGAATACATGAAAAAAACATTTGGTTTTACCCATAAAACC
Organism: Acanthopagrus latus; assembly: GCF_904848185.1. Classification (NCBI taxonomy): domain Eukaryota; kingdom Metazoa; phylum Chordata; class Actinopteri; order Spariformes; family Sparidae; genus Acanthopagrus; species Acanthopagrus latus. The sequence goes on along the minus strand of NC_051040.1, from coordinate 667,235 downwards.
AAAATCAACAAATATTCTGTGTCAATGAAAACATTTAATGAAAAAACAACATGAAACAGGTAATTGTGATTCTAAAAGTTCATTCTTAATATGGATTTACATTTGTAAAGTGTCCTTGGACGGCTGTAGCTCAGTGAGTAGAGCTGGTGGACTAGTCTCGGCTTCCCTGAGGTGGAACTGATCTACACGTGGAAGTATCCTTGAGAAAGATACTGAACCCCAAAATTGCTTCTGATGTGCAGTTGGCACAGCCTGTGCCATCAGTAAGGGTCCTGGGACGAGCTGGCGACTCATCCAGCTGACCTTGGCCTTCGCCCACGGTCAGCTGGATTTGGCCCCTGAGGCAAGTCCAGACCGTAACAGAAGCGGTAACGTCCCCACGACCCTCACGGAAAAGTAGAAGAAAACAGGACGGATTGACATTTGCTAACTGCCCTAAATGTATTTAGTATATTGTTATAATAACACAGAGATTTATTTTACCCAAGCAGCAGCACAGACACTGACATATGTCTAAGAAACGTAAACTGTACTTTAGTCAAGAAGAGTGGCACTGCATCTATGAACATGAATAAATAACGGACTGTATATTTTCACATAAACGGACAAATATCTCTACACAGGCATTTTATACTGTATTTTTATTAGACATACTGTATGTAATTTAAATGTGTCCAGAATTTTTGTGTTAATGCTCCTCTAACTAACCTTCTTTGATTTTCTTGTTAAAAGATGACTAAGAGAAAGAATCTAGTCCCACTGTCCTGTAGAACTGACGTCCATTAAACATTGTTTAAATTCATGGCACCTTGCAGAATCCTACAGTTGATCTCCAAATACTTCTAAGTTATGTATTTCTGAAGGTTGGCCCCAGCAATCACTAATTTTTCACTTGGTTGGGATGAAATTTGTCCTGAACCTCACAGAGAACCGGACAATCATTAACAACATGTTTTCATTTAAATAGTTGTTGCTGAATGTTTGCAGCCATCACATTAATAAGTAATTTTTTGTCTAAACAGAGAAACTGTCATTGTTTCCAAAATTTCATCTTTCCACTAGCTGTCACTTTCTTTCTTCTTTTTTTTAAAGTATTTTTTTGGCTTTATTGATAGTACAGCTTGAAGAGGGTGACAGGAAACAGGGTAAGAGAGGGGGAGCGATACACAGCAGAGGGACCCGGATCCCGGATCCGCTGCAGAGCCTCGGCACTTGGGTCACGCACGCTACCAACCGAACTAAATGGCGCCTCACTCTCTTTCTTTCTTTCTTTTTCAATTTTGTTCATATGTTTTATTTTATGTTGATGAAGGTTCTCAGTCATCCAGGGCAGGATAATTCTAAGTGCTGTATCATAGTCAACTAGACTTGACTAGACTCTCCTCTCAGCCAAGAGGCTTCTTTAGCTCTAACCAATTCGAGGGAAGCTGCAGGCTTTGAAACTCTGTATGGGAATGTCCTTACACAGTATGTGAGTGTCCTTACACAATGTGGGAGTGTCCTTACACAATATGGGAATGTCCTTACACAGTATGGGAGTGTCCTTACACAATATGGGAATGTCCTTACACAGTATGGGACTGTCCTTACATAGTGTGGGAGTGTCCTTACATAGAATGGGAATGTCCTTACACAGTATGGGAGTGTCTTTACACTGTGTGGGAATGTCCTTACACAGTATGGGAGTGTCCTTACATAGTCATTCAGGACACTTGTGAGCTCTGAATTCCAAGTCTTTAGGGCCACTTGACCCAACCGATCTTCATGTGGGTTGCTAAGTGTAGGTTCGCCCAGGTGTGAATGGTTGTTATGCTGGGAGAACTCAGTACAGCACTGTAGGTGGTAATCAGTGATGTCTTAGTCCGCGTCTTCTGTTCAAATGCGGTTGTTCCAGTTTGACATAGATGGATTCTTTTACTTCTCTTTCAAACCATCTGTCTTCTCTGGACAAGACATTCACATTGTTGTCCTCAAGGGAAAGATTTTCTCCTTCAGATGTAAGTGGACAGCAGAGTCTGGACCTGAGCAGTTGGTCCTCCTATGTTGTGCCATTCATGTATGAAGAGGTTGTTTTGTCTCACCGATGTACAAATCTGTGCAGTCCTGCTGCATTGAACGGCATAAACTATATCACTCTGTTTATTTCTGGGTGTTTTGTCCTCAGAATGGATAAGTTTCTGACTCATGGTGTTGGTAAGTTTAAAGTGAATCAGGATATGATGTTGATTAAAGATCCTCCTGAGTTTTTCACTTGTTCCTGTGACATAAGGAATGACAGTGTCGTTACGTTTTCCCATCTCCTCCTCTCTGTCTGCTCTGGATCTCTAAGAGCACAAGCTGGGGGTCATCAGAACCTTAAACCATTGGGCTGAGACTGTGCCCACAAAGACAGAGGGGAAGGACACTCTTGTAAAAGATATTCTTAATCTCAGTGAGTCTTTTCCTGGTTAAATTAATGTTGAATGAATAAAAATAAATAAGGAGGACATGAGAAAACATAACATCATCATCGTTCCCTATGTTGCAGCAACTTCTGAGAATCTGGCCCAAATCTCAGTCCTGGAATGAAAACACTGAAATGCAAATTGGGAGTCACAGTCATTGCACCATCTTCTGCCAACAGTAAGCCTTGAGTGACAGTCATCATTCGATATATATGCAATTTTAATGGTGAGCTCTCCACTGGAATCCTGAAATATGACATATTATTCACTATGTGAACCGTGTCAACCTTTTGCTGTTTGGTTGTGAGGTCATGGCTGCTGCACACCTCAGTGAGCACAGGGATGAGAGGCTCCGTTCAAAACTACAGCTTTGAATGTTTTTGCTGTTATTAACTTCTCAACAACTTCTTTCTTGTCCTGCCGTAGATGAGTTTTCATAGAACATAGATACTTTATAATGGTCTCTTAACAATTGGGAACCAACAGGTCAGTGTCTTCAGGATGTGCTGTCGGATCTCGGTGGTTCTGATACCGTAAATGATCGGGTTGAAACAGCTCGGGAACAGCAGATACATGGTGCTGGTGAAAACCCGAACGGGTGCAGGAAGACCATTTCTGATCCGGTACGACAGGAAAGCAACAAGTGCAATGCTCAGGGTGACAGTGATGACCACAATGTGGGTGATGCAGGTGTGAAGTGCTTTGACCCCTGACCTGCCAGACTTGAGCACAGAGCTGAATATCATCATATAGGAGGCAGCAACAAAGATAAAGTCTACGACTAGGACTGAGAAAATTGTCAGTAACCCCACCAGGTTGTTGATGGCTGTACTTCCACAGGCCAGCTCCACCAAGGCCATGTGCTCACAGAAACAGTGGTTCATCACATTTCCAGCACAGAATGACAAAGTTCCAGCCAGACTCACAAACAGTGTAACCAGGAGGACATTTCTGACCACAAATGGGATTATAAACTTGAGAAATCTGGGTAAAGCCATGTGCTCATGGTAGTAGAGTGGTGTGCAGATGGCAAAGTAGCGGTCCAGTGCCATCCATACAATAAACGTGGTCTGAGAAGTTCCTGCAAAGTGAATGAAATGCATCTGAACCAGGCAGCCAGTCAGAGAGATTCCCCTCCAGCCAAATAAGAAGCTCAGCAGCATGTTGGGGACAAAGGACAGCGGGAGGCACAGCTCTACAACCGCCATCCCGGCCATGAGGATGCACATTGGAGAGTGGAGGCTCCTCTGTGAAATGACAACGTACAGCAGCAGGGAGTTGGCCGACAGTGACACAATGAACATGATGAAGAAGGGAATGAAGAGGACGGGCCTCAGTGCTCCGAGTTCACTGAAACCATCGAGGATGAAGTGTTTGTGTGAGGAGACGTTCTCCATCTTCCCACCTCAGAAAACCTCCCTGTTCAGAGTTTTAGTTGAATCAGCCTGAAAACAGAGAGAGACCAAATGATTTGAACATTTAACTCTCAAACGACTCCAGTGTGCATCAGTGATCAGCAACAGTAGTCTTACATTCACCATCTCACCACAATGCAACGCTCAACTGGCAAACCTCGACTCCTGGCCTGGCCACCCAAACACTGTTGTAGACAAAGTACAACTTGTCATTGCAATGGAACCACTGAATGAGAGTGGTCCCAAGTAGAACCACGCAAAACTTCACAGGAATAGCCTGAGGAACGTGACAAAGAACTGAGGGAGTCCACCTGGCCTCCATATTCCTAAAACCTTAATCCAGTCAAGCATCCATGGGCAAGCTGGAACGAGTGTGAAAAATGGAGGCCTGACTTTGCGACTCACAGGACTCACACGATCAGGTGTCAGCTCCCTCCTGACAGACACAACTGGACACCCTTACAGGTACTGTAGCCATGCCTTAATGGTTCAGAGCCAAAGTTGATCCATGGTGAGTCCTCCATAGTTTGGCTTGTCCCCATCTTCAGCTCACTTTCCTCCGGTCCTGAGCAGGACATGCCATCGCCTTGAGGGGTTTTACTTGGTCTGCAACAGTCTTTGGGTGGGTGGGTGGTGCATGTGAAGCCCAGGGTTTCACAGCAGAACATTGCATTGAATCAAGATGATCAATATTAGTCACTTAACATGTTTGTCCTTGTAATATTGTAGATAATCAGAGTATGCTTCTGAAAGATGCCTGCAAGATTGTTCAAAAACCCTAACCCTAACAAAAAACAGACCACTAAAAGTCCAGTCATAGGACTGAAGCCTTCTGTCACTCTCTGGGCCGATAACTAGCAAACAACTAAATCTAATTTATTAAGTTTAATTTATAATCTAAAAATTACAAATATACACAACATACAAAACACTTTATTCCTCAAACTTCAATTCAAAGGATTAAAACATTCCTAATGGATGTTGTAGCTGAAACACAGAATTATATTATGAAAAAACAAAACATTGAGTGAGTAAAGTGCAAAAATATCAAAGTTAAATAGATGAAATCAAAGTAATAACAGTGGGTTCTAACAGACTGATGTTTTGCATATGCAGTGTTTGACAACACAGTGGAATCGGCATAATGATCCGTTGACAGCCACATAATTATCTGTTAATTATGTGGTTATGTTATGTTTTTTTTTTTGAGCAAATCAATCATTTAGATCTGGTAAGATCTTGTTTGAGCTGCTGGAAGAAAGGAAAAGACATTTAGGACTTTAGAAGTGACTTCAAACTTTTCATGACCTTAAAACAGTCTGAAACAAGTAGCTTACTGTTTCCTGCATTCAAATCATTTTTAGCAAAAACGGGAGCAAGACATTGCAGTGACAACTGCTGAGATCCTCAACATATTCTGGATAAATTCTGCAGAAAAATCATTACTCTACGTTGATCACATAAGACTCAAACTTTGGTGATGTTGCCTGACCTGGTGTTTTTTGGGCCACATTCTCTCTTGTCTGAGTCACTTTTCTTTACGTTGAAGTTATTAACATGACTTTTCTTACAGGGTCTTCATGTAATGCTACTCATGTCCACCTGTCTACCTTGTGGAGACAACCCAGTCAGAAGGAGATGAATCCTTAATTCCTGATATTAATTCAGAGTCAAAGGATAGAGGTTGTTGAACGTTGTACAGTTTGTATGGGCCTTTGAGGAAAATGTGTGATTTTTAGCTGTTTGTATCAATCTGACTTGACTTTAAAACAGTTGAGCTCAGAAACTAAAAAAATATTTAACAGAATGTCTGTGTTCTGGCTACATGTGAACGTTCAAAGGGCTCAACAGAAAATACATATGAATAAAAAGAACAACATGAAACATTCCTGCGAACAAACCTGACATATAGCAGAGCTGGCTCATCTCTCCTCAGGGGTTTGGTTTCACACTGAAGACACAATGGACAACACACCGAAAACATGGGATTAATTCATGGGATTCAATCACTTCAGTCAGAACATGTGTCAGGTTCAATTAAACAGAGAAAATCATGAGAATCTAAATGTATTACAGTAAAGAAAATGTCTAAACCTATCTGGACTCAAACATGACGAGCTGCTCACAGTTCAGCTCTGTAGATATCAGCAGCTTCTACTTGGTGCTGTCCGGGAGTTCATGACTGAATGTGACCCGTCTGCAGGTTAATGTCAGCCACTGACTCTCCTCCATCCACCTGTCCCTACTGAACACTGAATCAGCACTTTAATATCCTCCGTCTGATGCTACCATTGGACGAAGAGACAGAGAATGCTGGACTGAAAGTCACCACAGTGTCATGCAATCAAAACACCAACAAAGTCAAGAAAACTTCAAAGTTGTTCCCAAGAAGGCAAAAGGGAACAAACGGAGCCTGAATGTCTCAGTGTTAGAGTTGTTGCTATATTGTGTGCACAGATTTGTAATTTGTTCCCTCAAACTGACAATTCATTCCTTTAATTTTTTTATTTTTTTTTATTTCTTTTGTTGGTCATGTGGTAGGTTAGTGAGCAGCACCCACTGGCAGCTGTGTTCCAGTGTTAAAGTGACTGAGATCATTCCCTTTGAGAGAGTCACATATTCACACATATATTAATATGACACTGCAGATGACTGGAGAGAGTCCTGTCACTGGTTCAACATATCCAAGAAATCGTGTCATTACAAAATGGGGGGTCAGTGAAGGTTTAAGGGTCGGTCAGAGACAACAGATATAGAGATGGGATGGGATTTAACTTCGTGCAGAGTGAACAGAAACACCTCTAACTTTGGTTATATGGGCGTAAACCCCCCAGTACGCCTGCAAGGAGGAAGAGCTGGTCTATTCCTCCATGACCAGGATAAAAGCCACATTGCGTCTCTTTAATCCCAGGTTCCACAAGCTGGAACTCTGAAATAAACTTTTCGACAGTCTGGGCTGAGACTGGCTTTCTCTTCCTGAGCTGCTAGAGGATTTGTCAGTAAACTTCCTAAGGCAAACTGAAAGTCCTTCTCCATAGCTTTCCCCACCTCCTCCCACACCTGAGTTTTTCTTCACTGACCGTTGACGCTGCACCGCTTCTGGCCAACTGGTTTTTGTCTGCTACTTCAAGGGACCTCTGGGCCAAATGAGCTTGAATGGCTTCCATGTTTTTTTCAGTAATGTATTGTTCACGGTTTGATTTGATAGGGACAGATGTAACACACACCAACAAACGGCTTTCCAACGTATCACAGAGTTTATGGATGATACAAATTTACAACACCCTTCATGAAGTTTGGTCCCCTTTTCAGCTTGACAACTTCCCTCAGCACCATTGTCCAATGGCAGGTTCTTGGGTTACTGCCAAACACGGATTAATGACCTTCTGAACTTGGCGAGTAGCCTCTACATTGATAATGACCTTGAGCCTATGGTGACCTGCCACTACATACACTTATGTTCCTGTGAATAGAATAGAATAGAATAGAATAGACATTTACTGTCATTGTTTAAGAAACAACGAAACACAGTTAGCTGCTCTTCGTTTAGACAAATAAAATAAACAAATAATTATAAATATAAACAGTATTAAAAAAGACAAAAATCCTAACATATACACAACAATAATAATACATTATATACAAGATAAATATAAACAAATTAAAAGTGAAAAAGGTTCTGATAGGGGGGTATGTGAATGAGGTGTGTGAGGGGAAGTAGTGTTTTTTTTTTATTGCACTTCAAGTGTTTAGAGAGTCAGGGGTGAAGGGTGGGGGGGCACTTCACTGCCTATTGAAGAAGCTGTTCTTCATTCTGTTAGTCTCTGATCTGATAGATTGATATCTCTTCCCAGAGTGCAGGGCGGAGAAAAAGTAAAGTCCGGGGTGAGTGGGATCCTCAACAATACAGCCGGCCATCTTTTGGAGTCGGCCAGTGTAAATGTCTCTGAAGGGTGGTATCGTCGTCCCAATGACGCTCCACTACCCTCACCACCTGCTGCAGGTCCCTCCTGTCCTGTGCCATGCAGCTAAAGAACCACATCATGCAGCAGTATGTCAGGAGCCTTTCCATCATTGACCGACAGCAGTTGGTCAGCAGGTGTTGAGGGAGGTGAGCATGCTTTAGCTTCCTGAGGAAGTAAAGTCTCTGTTTGACCTTCCCCAACCTATATGAGATGTGTGTGGTCCAGGTGAGGTCAGCCGAGATGTGAACCTCAGGGACTTAAAGCTCTCTAGCCTCTCTACCTCCTCTCCACACATGTAGAGGGCAGAGAGCTCTGTACATTTAGACTTACAGAAATCCACAATCAGTTCCTTGGTTTTCGAGGTGTTTAAATCCAAGTTATTGTCCGAACACCATTCTGTCAAATGTTAAATCTCCTCCCTGTAGGCTGACTCACTGTTGTTTGTTATCAGTCCTACAATGGTTGTGTCATCAGCAAATTTGACGATAGTGTTGGTTGGGTCGATGGGGGAGCAGTTGTGGGTGAAGAGGGAGTAGAGGAGGGAGCTGAGGACACATCCCTGTGGCCTCCCATCCTGACGATTTGTGGTCTGTTGCTGAGGAAGTCCAGTATCCAGGTGCAAGGTGAACTGCCTAAGCCCAGGTTACTCAGTTTGTAGCTTAGTTTGTGGGTGATGACCGCATTGAATGCTGAGCTGAAGTCCACAAACAGCACTCTTATAAATGTGCTGGGCTGGTCCAGGTGTGTAAGGATTGTATGGAGTGCTGTGCTGACAGCATCCTCTGTCGACCTGTTGGCTCGATAAGCCAACTGGTGATGGTCCAGGTCAGCAAGGATGGCAGATTTGATGTGAGAGAGGATTAGTCTCTCAAAATATTTGATAATTATGGGGGTGAGAGCAACTGGGCAATAGTTATCAAGGCAGTTCACTGTACCTTTGGGACTGATAATGGTGGTGGCTGACTTCAGGCAGGTGAGGACTGCAGATTGTAGAAGTGAGAGGTAGTGCTGGGCGGTATACCGGTTCATACCGAATACTGGTGTATATTTTTGTTATGATATGAATTTTTTAATATACCACCATACCACTGTATTTGATTACACAACGTTCAGAATGCTGCGCCATGGGACACTGTTTCAGACCGGACCCTTTTCCATGCGCTTCTAAACAGGCATGATGCGACGGCCAGGTGTAGTGGGGGTGAATAGTGGTGGAACCCTGTTCTAAACTCCAATGGGATGCAACGTAAAGCTCTTATTTTGAAGACAAATTCGACATGCTTCCTGTTAGCTGTCTGTTACTTGAGGCAGCTAACAGAAGAGGCGAGGCGCTCTGCTGCACGCTTCTTTTAATAGCAGGGGTTTAACATTGGCATGTATTTGACTGAGGAGGCGAGAATATGGGCCACGGGTCTATAATTAAGTAAATCTATAAAGTGTTCCCACATTTCTTCCGATGCACATGTTGTATGTCAGTGTCCATGCCCAAATTTGTGCCTCACGTCATGTCACATGTTTACGCTGACCTCAGTGGCGCTTTTTGGGGGGAAGGAATGAGAAACTGGAGAGGAAAATTACACCTCCCTTATACCTTTACCTTGCAGCAAATGTGCCGCCTTTTCAATCTAACAGGGGCTAGTAATTCCTCTCTCAACCAGTAGAAAATGCTGTGAACACCTGATTATGCATGGAAAAAAAAATACTGTCATATATATATATATATATATATATATATATATATATATATATATATATATATATATATATATCGGAATTTTGAAAAATACTGTGATATACGTTTTTGGTCATACCGCCCAGCACTAGTGAGAGGTTGAAGATGGTAGTGAAAACCTCTGCTAGCTGGTCTGTGCAGGCCTTGAGAATCCAGCCGGTGGCCCCATCTGGACCAGCTGCTTTCCTCGCATTGACACTTCGCAGGGTGGGTCTGATCCACCCTTGGTCCAGCTGAATGGCGTTGACCCTCCTTGGTTGTGTGGATGTGTATCAGCAACAATCCGTAGCAGTGCCCAGCCCCACTGAATCAGGCCTGGCCACCAGATTCCTGGCGAGTGCCCCTGGCAGGTCTGGCTCAAGATTTCTTTGATTTCCATTCTTCTTCTTCTTCTTCTTCTTCTTCTTATTATTATTATTATTATTATTATTATTATTATTATTATATTTTGCTTTTCTCATGGAAACAGGCTAAGTAAGTTACAGAGACTATACAAAGATAAATCAGTTCTTAAGAATGGGGCACAATCTGGACAAAGCGACTGCACATTAGCATCTTCAGGATGTGCTGTCGGATTTCGGTGGTTCTGATACCGTAAATGATCGGGTTGAAACAACTCGGGAACAGCAGATACATGATGCTGCAGAAAACACGAACACCTGCAGGAAGACCGTTACTGATCCGGTACGACAGGAGAGCGACAAGAGCGACAGTCAGGCTTACGATCATGACCACGATGTGGGTGATGCAGGTGTGAAGTGCTTTGACCCCTGACCTGCCAGATTTGAGCACAGAGCTGAATATCACCACATAGGAGGCAGTAATAAAGATAAAGTCTGCAACTGGATTGAGGAAAATTGTCAGTAACCCCACCAGGTTGTTGATGGCTGTACTTCCACAGGCCAGCTCCACCAAGGCCATGTGCTCACAGAAACAGTGGTTCATCACATTTCCAGCACAGAATGACAAAGTTCCAGCCAGACTCACAAACAGTGTGACCAAGAAGATATTTCTGACTACAAGTGGGATTATAAACTTGAGGAATTTGGGTAAAGCCATGTGCTCATGATAGTAGAGTGGTGTGCAGATGGCAAAGTAGCGGTCCAGTGCCATCCATACAAGAAACGTAGAATGAAAAGATGCAATAAAGTGAATGAAGTGCATCTGAACCAGGCAGCCAGTCAGAGAGATTCCCCTCCAGCCAAACAAGAAGCTCAGCAGCATGTTGGGGACAAAGAACAGCGGGTAGCTCACGTCCACAACCGCCATCCCGGCCATGAGGATGCACATTGGAGAGTGGAGGCTCCTCTGTGAAATGACAACGTACAGCAGCAGGGAGTTGGCCGACAGTGACACAATGAACATGATGAAGAAGGGGATGAAGAGGACGGGCCTCAGTGCTCCGAGTTCACTGAAACCATCGAGAATGAAGTGTTTGTGTGAGGAGACGTTCTCCATCTTCCCTCCTCAGAAATCCTCCCTCTTTAGAGCTTCAGTTGAATCAGCCTGAAAACTGAGAAAGACCAAATGATTTGAACATTTAACTTCCAAACAACTCCAATGTTCATCAGTGATCAGCAACAAAAGCAAATGTACTAACCTGTGAAGTGAATAAGACAGATCACCTAACTAAGAAGCAATGTTCTGCTGGGAAACCTTGACTCGTGGCCTGGCATTCATGTTGATGGCACTTGACCTGCACCACCCTCTCAAACACTGTTGCAGACTGTGTGCTCAGCCTAATGACAGTGGACCCCCAGTATGATAATCACCCTCACACACTGCAAAAACTGCTCAGGAACGGCCTGAGTAACCTAAAATAAACTGAATGAGTAGTCTCCAAATTCCCAAGACCATAATCTAGTCAAACATCCATGAGCAAACCAGAACAAGTCTGAAACAAATGGAGGGCTGCTCTCACACAACACAGGAATCAAATGATCTGTTGCCACTGCCCTAAACACAACAAGGCCCCCCGATGTCCTGTGTCCACACCACCATGGGTCTAGAAAAACCCAACCCCTGTGGGGCCTCCATAGATAGGAATTGTTCTTGCATGTCACACTCATGCTCAATCTGATTGGAATCAACATTTTCTTTGTCATGTTCTCCGAGCCATTCCTGAGCAGATGTTGTGGTGTGGCAGAGCGAAGCTGCCCCGAGGGGGTGTATTTAGTCTGCAAGGGTGTTAGCATCAACTTAATGCCAGAACCAGCAGAGTATTGCATTATAAAGAGATTATCAACATTATTCACTTGTGGCTGATCATAGTATGTTTCTGTAAGATGCCTTCAAGTCGTACAAATCAACATTAGAAATAATCATCTTATAAACAAAAGAGCAGGTCCACCAACAAAATTCAAACCACACTCCTGGAGCCAGCTCTCACTCTGCGGTATCCAGCAAACAATTCAATCAGATTTACTAAGTTAATTGAATTCATATAACTTGAAGTCACAAATACTCTCAAGATTTCCTCAGAGGTCAACATACATCACTGCATTCTTTGACCATCAGTACAGTTCATGAAAACATTATGACTGGTTCATCTGTCTTCTTTGTAAATATAACATCAATTCAGAGTTCTGATATGAAGAAACAAAGCACAATATTGAGTTAATCATAAATCATACCAAAGCATATTTCATCCAATAATCACGATCCTCCAATAATTTCCTTGTTGACAATCAGATCATTTTTAATGTAGGTGAACTATATGTGAACTGTAATACAAAAACACATAACTAAGGGATGATTTGATCTTATATGACCATATTGTCTATTAGTGAGTCTGAAAACATATTTAAAAAGGTAAAAAAAACAAAACAAAAAAAAACAATTTAAGTAATGTATTGAAATCTGTCATATTCTCAAGACCGATAACCTCATGTTAGCAATATTCAGCGTTTGTTTTCACAGGAATAAGTAATGTCAGTCGGTAAAGATGGTGCTTCTCTTGTTCCAAGAAAGACACTAGTAAGACTTCAGGACCGTTTTGGATTGACGTTATACTTTGTAAATGTTTATTAGACCCAAAGATGAAATAAGTTGCTTACTGTAAGGAAGATAAGGAACAAGGATGTGATGACATCTGCCAAGATGTTGGACATATCTGGATGTAGTCACGTGACAACATGAACCCAAACTTTTAATAATTATCTTGTAATTATAGGCTGTATCATTGAAAGATGCTGCCTGATCTGCAGCTTCTGGGGCCATGCTCTGTTTTTCTGATCCTGTTTCTATATGACCGTCATTACACTCTGGATCCAGCTGTCTACTCTGAGGAGATGACATACAGAGGATTTTATCTTGATCTTAATCACAGGTCAAAGCATGCAGGCTGTTGAATGTTGTACATGTTCGCAAAATTTATGATTTTCAGATGATATAATTCTGACTTGATGCTTAAACAGTAGTGCTCAGAAACTATAAACACAGCAACATTTACCACATGTCCTAATATTTAACAGTAAGTATGGGTTCTGGCTATATATGAACTTTCAAAGGGCTCAACAGCAAATAAATACAAAGAAAAAAACAAACCATCAACAGCATGAAAGATTCCTGCGAACAAACCTGACATATAGCAGAGCTGGCTCATCTCTCCTCAGGGGTTTGGTTTCACACTGAAGACACAACGGACAACACACTGAAAACAGAATGGGATTAATTCATGGGATTCAGCCACTTCAGTCAGAACATGTATCAGGTTCAATTAAACAGAGAAAATCATGAGAATCTAAATGTATTACAGTAAAGAAAATGTCTAAACCTATCTGGACTCAAACATGACGAGCTGCTCACAGTTCAGCTCTGTAGATATCAGCAGCTTCTACTTGGTGCTGTCCGGGAGTTCATGACTGAATGTGACCCGTCTGCAGGTTAATGTCAGCCACTGACTCTCCTCCATCCACCTGTCCCTACTGAACACTGAATCAGCACTTTAATATCCTCCGTCTGATGCTACCATTGGACGAAGAGACAGAGAATGCTGGACTGAAAGTCACCACAGTGTCATGCAATCAAAACACCAACAAAGTCAAGAAAACTTCAAAGTTGTTCCCAAGAAGGCAAAAGGGAACAAACGGAGCCTGAATGTCTCAGTGTTAGAGTTGTTGCTATATTGTGTGCACAGATTTGTAATTTGTTCCCTCAAACTGACAATTCATTACTTGAATTTTATGTGATTTTTTTTTAATGTCTGTTGTTGGTCATGTGGTAGGTTAGTGAACAGCATCCACTGGCAGCTGTGTTTCACTCTTAAAGTGATTGAGATCATTCCCGTCAGCATGTCATGTCTTTGTCCATAGCCGCTTATCCCTTTCCAAGGTGTTGCTGCTGGAGCCAATCCCAGCCTTGTCTCAGGGCGAGGGCAGGGTACTGCCTGGACAAGAAGCCAGCTCATCGCAGGGCCCTCACTGATGAGCAATGTGGGGTTCAAGGACATATGCAGCTCAGCCCTGCCTGGAGCTGATGTTTGAACCAGGAACCTTCCGATCACTAGTCGACCTGCTCTACCCGCTGAGCTACAGCCGCCCTGAGTTGTCAAGATGACTGGAGAGAGTCCTGTCACTGGTTCAACATATCCAAGAAAGGGTGTCATTACAAAATGGGGGGTCAGTGAAGGTTTAAGGGTCGGTTATAGACAACAGATATAGAGATGGGGTAGTTACTGTACATAAACACCATCGAACAGTCGCCATCTGCAATCTAATTGTCGGCCCCTAGCCTGTATTTCTATCTGCCTTAGGCAAAAGTCAAGGGACAACCCTGAAAGATTCCAATACCTACTGGAAATGTGTTTAACTTTGTGCAGAGTGAACAGAAACAGCTCTAACTTTGGTTATATGGGCGTAAACCCCCCAGTACGCCTCTATTCCTCCATGACCAGGATAAAAGCCACATTGCGTCTCTTTAATCCCAGGTTCCACAAGCTGGAACTCTGAAATAAACTTTTCGACAGTCTGGGCTGAGACTGGCTTTCTCTTCCTGAGCTGCTAGAGGATTTGTCAGTTAACTTCCTAAGGCGAACTGAAAGTCCTTCTCCATAGCTTTCCCCACCTCTTCCCACACCCGAGTTTTTCTTCACTGACTGTTGACGCTGCACCGCTTCTGGCCAACTGGTTTTTGTCTGCCACTTCAAGAGACCTCTGGGCCAAATGAGCTTGAATGGCTTCCATGTTTTTTCAGTCATTTATTGTTCATGGTTTGATTTGATAGGGACAGATGTAACATACACCAACAAACGACTTTCCAACGTATCACAGTTTTTATGGAACTATAGTAACTTGCAACACCCTTCATGAAGTTTGGTCCCCTTTTCAGCTTGACAACTTCCCTCAGCACCATTGTCCAATGGCAGGTTCTTGGGTTACTGCCAAATATGGATTAATGACCTTCTGATTTGGGCACGTAGCCTCTGCTATGGAGACCTTGATCATGACCCACCCACAGATTCCATGTCCCCAACCTCCCCTGGGAGGCACAAAAATTCTGAAGGTTGGAGCTGAAGACCTGACAGACAGTTCCCAGTTCAAAGTCATTACAGTAGACACCAGATTCTGGACCTGAGAAGTCTGGACCTGATGAGTTGGTCCTCCTGTGTTGTGCCTATCATTTATGAAGAGGTTGTTTGTCTCCCAAATGTGCAAACCTGTGCAGTCCTGCTGCATTGAACAGCATGAACTACATTACTCTGTTCATGTCTGAGAGTTTTGTCCTCAGAATGGATAAGTTTCTGACTCATGGTGTTGGTCGGTTTGAAGTGAACCAGGATATGATGTTGATAAAAGATCCACCTGAGTTTCTCACTTGTTCCTGTGACATAAGGAATGACAATGTTGTTATGTTTTCCCATCTCCTCCTCTCTGTCTGCTCTGGATCTTTAAGAGCACAAGCTGGGGGTCATCAGAACCTTAAACCATTGGGCTGAGACTGTGCCCACAAAGACAGAGGGGAAGGAAGAGATGGGAAAAACGGAACACCATCATCGTTCCCTATGTCACAGCAACATCTTAGTATGTGGCCCAAATCTTAGTCCTGGAATGAAAACACTGAAATGCAAATTGGGAGTCACAGTCATTGCACCACCTTCTGCTAACAAGAAGTAAGTCTTGAGTGACAGTCATCATTCGATATATATATAAAATTTTAAATGTGAGCTCTCCACTGGAATCCTGAAATACAACATATTATTCACTATGTGAACCGTGTCAACCTTTTGATGTGCAGTTGATGTTCAGTTCACGGCTGCTGCACACCTCAGTGAGCACAGGGAAGAGAGGATCCATTCAATGCTGGAGTTTTGAATATTAGTGCTGCCATGAACTTCTCAATGGCTTCTTTCTTGTCCTGCTGTAGATGAGGTTTCATAGAACATAGATACTTTATAATGTTCTCCTAAGAACTGGGAACCAACAGGTCAGTGTCTTCAGGATGTGCTGTCGGATCTCGGTGGTTCTGATACCATAAATGATCGGGTTGAAACAGCTCGGGAACAGCAGATACATGGTGCTGGTGAAAACCCGAATGGCTGCAGGAAGACCGTTACTGATCCGGTACGACAGGAAAGCAACAAGTGCAATAGTCAAGCTGACAGTGATGACCATGATATGGGTGATGCAGGTGTGAAGTGCTTTGACCCCTGACCTGCCAGACTTGAGCACAGAGCTGAATATCACCACATAGGAAGCAGCAATAAAGATAAAGTCTGCAACTGGGATTAAGAAAACTGTCAGTAACCCCACCAGGTTGTTGATGGCTGTACTTCCACAGGCCAGCTCCACCAAGGCCATGTGCTCACAGAAACAGTGGTTCATCACATTTCCAGCACAGAATGACAAAGTTCCAGCCAGACTCACAAACAGTGTAACCAGGAGGACATTTCTGACCACAAATGGGATTATAAAGTTGAGGAATTTGGGTAAAGCCATGTGCTCATGGTAGTAGAGTGGTGTGCAGATGGCAAAGTAGCGGTCCAGTGCCATCCATACAAGAAACGTGGACTGAAAAGTTCCTGCAAAGTGAATGAAATGCATCTGAACCAGGCAGCCAGTCAGAGAGATTCCCCTCCAGCCAAATAAGAAGCTCAGCAGCATGTTGGGGACAAAGAACAGCGGGAGGCTCAAGTCCACAACCGCCATCCCGGCCATGAGGATGCACATTGGAGAGTGGAGGCTCCTCTGTGAAATGACAACGTACAGCAGCAGGGAGTTGGCCGACAGTGACACAATGAACATGATGAAGAAGGGGATGAAGAGGACGGGCCTCAGTGCTCCGAGGTCACTGAAACCATCGAGGATGAAGTGTTTGTGTGAGGAGACGTTCTCCATCTTCCCACCTCAGAAAACCTCCCTGTTCAGAGTTTTAGTTGAATCAGCCTGAAAACAGAGAGAGACCAAATGATTTGAACATTTAACTCCCAAACGACTCCAGTGTGCATCAGTGATCAGCAACAGTAGTCTTACATTCACCATCTCACCACAATGCAACGCTCAAGTGGCAAACCTCGACTCCTGGCCTGGCCACCCAAACACTGTTGTGGACAAACTACAACTTGTCATTGCAATGGAACCACTGGATGACAGTGGTCCCACGTAGAACCACGCAAAACTTCACAGGAATGGCCTGAGGAACATGACAAGGAACTGAGGGAGTCCACCTGGCCTCCATATTCCTAAAACCTTAATCCAGTCAAGCATCCATGGGCAAGCTGGAACGAGTGTGAAAAATGGAGCTCTGACTTTGCGACTCACAGGACTCACACGATCAGGTGTCAGCTCCCTCCTGACAGACACAACTGGACACCCTTACAGGTACTGTAGCCATGCCTTAATGGTTCAGAGCCAAAATTGATCCATGGTGAGTCCTCCATAGTTTGGCTTGTCCCCATCTTCAGCTCACTTTCCTCTGGTCCTGAGCAGGACATGCCATCGCCTTGAGGGGTTTTACTTGGTCTGCAACAGTCTTTGGGTGGGTGGTGCATGTGAAGCCCAGGGTTTCACAGCAGAACATTGCATTGAATCAAGATGATCAATATTAGTCACTTAACATGTTTGTCCTTGTAATATTGTAGATAATCAGAGTATGCTTCTGAAAGATGCCTGCAAGATTGTTCAAAAACCCTAACCCTAACAAAAAATAGACCACTAAAAGTCCAGTCATAGGACTGAAGCCTTCTATCACTCTCTGGGCCGATAAGTAGTAAACAACTAAATCTAATTCACTAAATAAATTTACATTCACATTTAGGGCACTTAGCAGATGCTTTTGTTCAAAGTGTCTGACAGTAAGTACATTTGCCACAAGAGAGAAACCACGACATATCACAATCGATGGAGTAAAGCGAAATATAGAGAACTGTCAACTGAGGTGAGGAATGGCAGGATATGTGTTATCAGTATTTCTCAATCCCTGTTTATCTCCAACTCTAGAACAGAATAACACATTCTTATATAAAGGTCAATACCGGTCACTTAGTCAAGACAGATTTCTCAATTGATGTCATGAGAGATGTTTTCAAGAAAAGAGGAGGGAATCGAGGTGATGGTGGCCCGGTTAGATGTCACCAGTGTGAGAACATCTTCAGAGGAGAGAGGGCTGAAGCAGGTGAGGCCAACAGAGGTGATGGTGATCAGGGAAGGTGCTTACTGGATGGGCATAGGAGTAAATGAGGAACTGATGTCTTTTACTATCTTGGTAAAGTAAGTTGCAAAGTCATCAGGAGTGAGGAAGGAAGGAGGGGGAGGGATGGGGGGGGGTGTGAGGAGAGAAGAGAATAAGGACAATAGTTTCCTGGGCTTGGAGGCAGAGGAGTTGATCTTTGACAGGTAGAAGGCAGATTTGGCTGTTGATACCTTTGAGGTGAAGTTAGAGAGGAGGTTGTGGAAGTTAGCAAGGTCGTTAGGATGATGTGATTTTCTTCATTTTCTCTCTGCCGCTCGTAGCACTGATCTTTTGGTTTTGCAGAGATTCAGACAGCCAGGGAGTCGGGGGGAGAGGATAGTGCCGGTTGGGAGGTGAGTGGACAGAGTGACTAAAGAGGAGAGGGAGGATAGCAGAGTGGAAGAGACTTCTTAAGTAGACACTAGAGAAAATTGGTCTGTAGATGGTAATGAGTAAAGAACAATAGAGGAGAGAGCAGAGGGAGGGGGGGGGGTTCAGATTGTGGTGGGTGGTGACCATGTGAGGTCTAGGGGTGAGGGAGGTGGTGAATTTTAAGGACAACGTAGTGATCAGACACAGTAAGCGGGGTGATGGAGAGTGACAAGGTACTACAAGACCTTGTGAAGACAAGATTGAGTAGGTTCCCGGCTCGGTGGGTCAGTGGAGGGGGGTAGAGTGTGATGTCAAATGTGGAGAAGAAGTTGATGAATTCAGGTGAGTGCAGCTTCTCTGGGGAGATGGTGAAGTCACCCAGGACAACAAGTGGAATGCCATCATCAGGGGAGCAGCTCCGGAGTGCGTCCATCTCATCAAAGAAGTCATGGAGAGGATCAGGAGGGTGACAGATCTCCACAAAGTTGAGTTTGACAGGAAGTATGACAGAGACAGTGTGGAATTCAAGAGCAGATCTGGAAAGGTGGTCATGGGGAAGGACCTGGTAGGCGAGGAGGACGAGGAGGCCAGTTCCTCCCCCTCGACCTGTTTTTCTCAGGGAG
The DNA here is from genome assembly GCF_904848185.1 of Acanthopagrus latus. NCBI lineage: Eukaryota > Metazoa > Chordata > Actinopteri > Spariformes > Sparidae > Acanthopagrus > Acanthopagrus latus. The sequence continues at coordinate 648,017 of NC_051040.1, read as the reverse complement.
TGTGAAATGGAGTAGGCAGACGAGAGGGTAGCTGGAGTAGCAGTGTTTTCTGGGGTAATCCAGGTCTTGGGAAGGGCCAGGAAGTGGAAGGTCTGCAGGGAGTCACAGGCTGAAATGGTGTCCGCCTTCTTGACTGCAGACTTCCATAGCCGCCCCCCCCCGTACTTCAAAATCAGTACTGCTGGAGAATGATGGATAGCAGAGATTGGCTGGGTTACCGCCTCAAGCAATGTTTCTCCGGTGAAGGCTTCTTTGTTTTGATGATTTGACTGGGATTGAGTAAAGCTTGTGGCTCCAATTGGTGACGGGCAGTGAATTGCTTAGACTTCCTTGACAGACTCCCGCAGAGAAACTTCCTAAGGCTTTGTTCGCCAGTCTTCATTCGGCTGTCCTGACACTGCAACTAACGCTCTAGTGATCAGTCCTTATGTGCTAGATTTACCCCATGCAGACTTGGCTCCGCCCTGCAATCAAGCCTATTGGTCACAGGTGACTTGACTGAAACTGCCTGTTGACACTCTGTTGACACAGTTTCAACATTTTCATGACAATTTACCAAAAAGTATCTAGACAAGATTAAATATTACAGCTAATCTTCCTCACAGAATGACTAACACTAGATCTACAATTCCCTCTGACTCACCAGCAGTAATTTCACAGCTTCTCTTTCCTGGACAAAATGTATCTGAACTTGTCATCTTAAAATCACAAATTTACACAATATACAAAACTATTTATTCCTCAACTTTCAATTCAAAGGAAGAAAACATGCCTAATGGATGTTGTCGCTGAAACACTGAATCATACTGTGAAAAAACTAAACATTGAGTGAGTAAACTGCAAAAAATATAAAAGTTGAATACATGAAATCAAAATAAATCAGTCATTTACAAAACATGACAAGATCTGATAAGATCTGATAAGATCTTGTTTGAGTTGCTGTAAGAAAGGAAGAGACATTTAGGACTTCACACTTTTCATGACCTTAAAACAGTCTGAAACAAGTAGCTTACTGTTTCCTGCATTAGATTCACTTTTAACAAAAATGGGAGCAAGACATTGCAGTGACAACTGCTGAGATCCTCAACATATTCTGGATAAATTCTGCAGAAAAATCATTACTCTACGTTGATCACATAAGACTCAAACTTTGGTGATGTTGCCTGACCTGGTGTTTTTTGGGCCACATTCTCTCTTGTCTGAGTCACTTTACATTAAAGTTATTAACATGACTTTTCTTACAGGGTCTTCATGTAATGCTACTCATGTCCACCTGTCTACCTTGTGGAGACAACCCAGTCAGAAGGAGATGAATCCTTAATTCCTGATATTAATTCAGAGTCAAAGGATAGAGGTTGTTGAACGTTGTACAGTTTGTATGGGCCTTTAAGGAAAATGTGTGATTTTTAGCTGTTTGTATCAATCAGACTTGACTTTAAAACAGTTGAGCTCAGAAACTAAAAAAATATTTAACAGTAAGTCTGTGTTCTGGCTACATGTGAACGTTCAAAGGGCTCAACAGCAAATAAATACAAAGAAAAAAACAAACCATCAACAGCATGAAAGATTCCTGCAAACAAACCTGACATATAGCAGAGCTGGCTCATCTCTCCTCAGGGGTTTGGTTTCACACTGAAGACACAACGGACAACACACCGAAAACATAATGGGATTAATTCATGGGATTCAGCCACTTCAGTCAGAACATGTGTCAGGTTCAATTAAACAGAGAAAATCATGAGAATCTAAATGTATTACAGTAAAGAAAATGTCTAAACCTATCTGGACTCAAACATGACGAGCTGCTCACAGTTCAGCTCTGTAGATATCAGCAGCTTCTACTTGGTGCTGTCCGGGAGTTCATGACTGAATGTGACCCATCTGCAGGTTAATGTCAGCCACTGACTCTCCTCCATCCACCTGTCCCTACTGAACACTGAATCAGCACTTTAATATCCTCCGTCTGATGCTACCATTGGACGAAGAGACAGAGAATGCTGGACTGAAAGTCACCACAGTGTCATGCAATCAAAACACCAACAAAGTCAAGAAAACTTCGAAGTTATTTCCAGAAAGGAACGAAAGACAGAACAGAGCCTGAATGACTCAAATCAGAATTGTTCCTACCTTGTAATCAAAACACCAACAAAGTCAAGAAAACTTCAAAGTTGTTCCCAAGAAGGCAAAAGGGAACAAACGGAGCCTGAATGTCTCAGTGTCAGAGTTGTTGCTATATTGTGTGCACAGATTTGTAATTTGTTCCCTCAAACTGACAATTCATTACTTGAATTTATTTTTTTCTTAAATTTCTTTTGTTGGTCATGTGGTAGGTTAGTGAGCAGCACCCACTGGCAGCTGTGTTCCAGTGTTAAAGTGACTGAGATCATTCCCTTTGAGAGAGTCACATATTCACACATATATTAATATGACACTGCAGATGACTGGAGAGAGTCCTGTCACTGGTTCAACATATCCAAGAAATCGTGTCATTACAAAATGGGGGGTCAGTGAAGGTTTAAGGGTCGGTCAGAGACAACAGATATAGAGATGGGATGGGATTTAACTTCGTGCAGAGTGAACAGAAACACCTCTAACTTTGGTTATATGGGCGTAAACCCCCCAGTACGCCTGCAAGGAGGAAGAGCTGGTCTATTCCTCCATGACCAGGATAAAAGCCACATTGCGTCTCTTTAATCCCAGGTTCCACAAGCTGGAACTCTGAAATAAACTTTTCGACAGTCTGGGCTGAGACTGGCTTTCTCTTCCTGAGCTGCCAGAGGATTTGTCAGTAAACTTCCTAAGGCGAACTGAAAGTCCTTCTCCATAGCTTTCCCCACCTCCTCCCACACCTGAGTTTTTCTTCACTGACTGTTGACGCTGCACCCCTTCTGGCCAACTGGTTTTTGTCTGCTACTTCAAGGGACCTCTGGGCCAAATGAGCTTGAATGGCTTCCATGTTTTTTTCAGTCATTTATTGTTCATGGTTTGATTTGATAGGGACAAATGTAACACACACCAACAAACGACTTTCCAACATATCGTAGTGTTTATGGAACTACAGTAACTTGCAACACCCTTCATGAAGTTTGGTCCCCTTTTCAGCTTGACAACTTCCCTCGCAGGTTCTTGGGTTATTGCCAAATATGGATTAATGACCTTCTGAACACATCAAGTAGCTTCTACAATGGAGACCTTGATCATGACCCACTCAGATTTCATGTCCCCAACCTCCCCTGGGAGGCACAAAAATTCTGAAGGTGAGAGCTGAAGACCCGACAGACAGTTCCCAGGTCAATCTCATTACAGCAGACAGCAGAGACTGGACCTGAGGAGTCTGGACCTGAGGAGTCTGGACCTGAGGAGACTGGACCTGAGGAGTTTGGACCTGAGGAGTCTGGACCTGAGGAGTCTGGACCTGAGGAGTCTGGATCTGAGGAGTCTGGACCAGACGAGTCTTGACCAGACGAGTCTGGACCTGAGGAGTCTGGACCTGAGGAGTCTGGACCAGACGAGTCTTGACCTGAGGAGTCTAGACCTGAGGAGTCTGGACCTGGGGAGTCTGGACCTGAGGAGTCTGGACCAGACGAGTCTTGACCTGAGGAGTCTGGACCTGGGGAGTCTGGACCTGAGGAGTCTGGACCTGGGGAGTCTGGACCTGAGGAGTTGGTCCTCCTGTGTTGTGCCATTCATTTATGAAGAGGTTGTTTTGTCTCCCCAGTGTACAAATCTGTACAGTCCTACTATACCAAACAGCATAAACTACATTATTCTGTTCATGTCTGAGAGTTTTGTCCATAGGATGGATAAGTTTCTGACTCTGGGTGTTGGTAGGTTTGAAGTGAGCAAGGATACGATGTTGATTAAAGAGCCTCCTGAGTTCCTCAGTTGTTCCTGCAGCATAAGGAATGACAATGTTGTTAGGTTTTCCCATCTGCTCTGTCTGCTCTGGATCTTTAAGAGCACAAGCTGGGGGTCATCAGAACCTTAAACCATTGGGCTGAGACTGTGCCCACAAAGACAGAGGGGAAGGAAGAGATGGGAAAATGGAACACCATCTTCATCACCATCTTCCGCCAACAGGAAGTAAGCCTTGAGTGACAGTCATCATTCGATATATATATAAAATTTTAAATGTAAGCTCTCCACTGGAATCCTGAAATATAACATATTATTCACTATGTGAACCGTGTCAACCTTTTGATGTTCAGTTGATGTTCAGTTCACGGCTGCTGCACACCTCAGTGAGCACATGTCAGGCTTGGACGAAAGGAGAGGACTCAGATGCAGTATGGCAGATGTACAATCAAGTTTTATTAATCTGATTCTTTGACTCTCAGGAAAGAATGATAACCAAAAGCTATGAAAATGCTGAGACACATACAAGACAAACAACAAAGAACACAAATAAAACGAAAGGCGCTCCCGAAGGAGGATAACTACACTGAACTAGGATCAAATTCTAAGTATAAAAATTACAACAAAATTTCACTCCGAAGAGGAAGCACAAAGGCTATTAAACTTATCTATTCTATCCTATGAAACTTAACCAACAAAAATTCACTCTCGAGGAGGAAAACCAAAAGGGCTAGAAAATCTCAAAATACAAACCAAAACCTTAACCAGAAATTTACAACCAAAAATCACTCTTCAAGAGAGGACAAAAAATACAGATAAATAAACCAAGAAAATACTTATCGCAAGGAAGATCAAGACTGTGGATTCGAAGGGCTTAGGCATACGACATAAAGACGAAATACTTTGGCACGGAGACAGGGGAAGACAAAGACTTTATACACATGAGGGAGGGGAGCACAGGTGGAAACAATCAGGAATCAGGGATGACGTCAGACCAGGGACACAAGAGGAAGGGCAAGTGACCTGAAACGAGAGGAGAATTAATTTCAAAATAAAACAGGAAGTTCACAAGACAGACCCCAAGACAAGACAACCTCACCGCGCTGTGACAGCACAGGGAAGAGAGGCTCCGTTCAATGCTGGAGTTTTGAATATTAGTGCTGCCATGAACTTCTCAATGGCTTCTTTCTTGTCCTGCTGTAGATGAGGTTTCATAGAACATAGATACTTTATAATGGTCTCTTAATAAGTGGGAACGAACAGGTCAGTGTCTTCAGGATGTGCTGTCGGATCTCGGTGGTTCTGATACCGTAAATGATCGGGTTGAAACAGCTCGGAAAGAACAGGTACATGATGCTGAAGAAAATGCGAATAGCTGCAGGAAGATTGTTTTTGATCCGATATGACAGGAAAGCGACCAGTATGATGGCCAGGCTGACAGTGATGACTACAATATGGGTGATGCAAGTGTGAAGTGCTTTGACACCTGTCTTACCAGAACTCAGGACAGTGCTGAAAATGACAATGTAGGAGGCAGTGATGATGATGAAGTCAGCTACAGGGATGAGGAACACAGTCAACAGCCCCACCAGGTTGTTGATGGCAGTGCTTCCACAGGCCAGCTCCACCAAGGCCATGTGCTCACAGAAACAGTGCTGTATCACATTTGCACTGCAGAAAGACAACGGTGCTGCCTTAGTCACTATCAGTGTGATCATGATCACATTTCTGATCAGAAGTGGGATCACAAACTTGAGGAATTTGGGTAAAGCCATGTGTTCATGGTAGTAGAGCGGTGTGCAGATGGCAAAGTAGCGGTCCAGTGCCATCCACAGCAGCAGAGTGGACTGAAAAGTTCCCATCAGGTGAACAAAATGCATCTGAACCAGGCAGCCAGTCAGAGAGATTCCCTTCCAGTCAAACAAGAAGCTCAGCAGCATGTTGGGCACAAAGAACAGCGGGAGGCTCAAGTCCACAACCGCCATCCCGGCCATGAGGATGCACATTGGAGAGTGGAGGCTCCTCTGTGAAATGACAACGTACAGCAGCAGGGAGTTGGCCGACAGTGACACAATGAACATGATGAAGAAGGGAATGAAGAGGACGGGCCTCAGTGCTCCGAGTTCACTGAAACCATCGAGAATGAAGTGTTTGTGTGAGGAGACGTTCTCCATCTTCCCTCCTCAGAAATCCTCCCTCTTTAGAGCTTCAGTTGAATCAGCCTGAAAACTGAGAAAGACCAAATGATTTGAACATTTAACTTCCAAACAACTCCAATGTTCATCAGTGATCAGCAACAAAAGCAAATGTACTAACCTGTGAAGTGAATAAGACAGATCACCTAACTAAGAAGCAATGTTCTGCTGGGAAACCTTGACTCGTGGCCTGGCATTCATGTTGATGGCACTTGACCTGCACCACCCTCTCAAACACTGTTGCAGACTGTGTGCTCAGCCTAATGACAGTGGACCCCCAGTATGATAATCACCCTCACACACTGCAAAAACTGCTCAGGAACGGCCTGAGTAACCTAAAATAAACTGAATGAGTAGTCTCCAAATTCCCAAGACCATAATCTAGTCAAACATCCATGAGCAAACCAGAACAAGTCTGAAACAAATGGAGGGCTGCTCTCACACAACACAGGAATCAAATGATCTGTTGCCATTGCCCTAAACACAACAAGGCCCCCCGATGTCCTGTGTCCACACCACCATGGGTCTAGAAAAACCCAACCCCTGTGGGGCCTCCATAGATAGGAATTGTTCTAGCATGTCACACTCATGCTCAATCTGATTGGAATCAACATTTTCTTTGTCATGTTCTCCGAGCCATTCCTGAGCAGATGTTGTGGTGTGGCAGAGCGAAGCTGCCCCAGGGGGTGTATTTAGTCTGCAAGGGTGTTAGCATCAACTTAATGCCAGAACCAGCAGAGTATTGCATTATAAAGAGATTATCAACATTATTCACTTGTGGCTGATCATAGTATGTTTCTGTAAGATGCCTTCAAGTCGTACAAATCAACATTAGAAATAATCATCTTATAAACAAAAGAGCAGGTCCACCAACAAAATTCAAACCACACTCCTGGAGCCAGCTCTCACTCTGCGGTATCCAGCAAACAATTCAATCAGATTTACTAAGTTAATTGAATTCATATAACTTGAAGTCACAAATACTCTCAAGATTTCCTCAGAGGTCAACATACATCACTGCATTCTTTGACCATCAGTACAGTTCATGAAAACATTATGACTGGTTCATCTGTCTTCTTTGTAAATATAACATCAATTCAGAGTTCTGATATGAAGAAACAAAGCACAATATTGAGTTAATCATAAATCATACCAAAGCATATTTCATCCAATAATCACGATCCTCCAATAATTTCCTTGTTGACAATCAGATCATTTTTAATGTAGGTGAACTATATGTGAACTGTAATACAAAAACACATAACTAAGGGATGATTTGATCTTATATGACCATATTGTCTATTAGTGAGTCTGAAAACATATTTAAAAAGGTAAAAAAAACAAAACAAAAAAAAACAATTTAAGTAATGTATTGAAATCTGTCATATTCTCAAGACCGATAACCTCATGTTAGCAATATTCAGCGTTTGTTTTCACAGGAATAAGTAATGTCAGTCGGTAAAGATGGTGCTTCTCTTGTTCCAAGAAAGACACTAGTAGGACTTCAGGACCGTTTTGGATTGACGTTATACTTTGTAAATGTTTATTAGACCCAAAGATGAAATAAGTTGCTTACTGTAAGGATTTTATCTTGCTCTTAATCAGTCAAAGTCAAATCATGCAGGCTGTTGAATGTTGTACATGTTTGCAAAATATAATGATAATATACCAATATATATATAAAATAATATATGTTGATATAATTCTGACTTGATGCTTAAACAGTAGTGCTCAGAAACTATAAACACAGCAACATTTACCACATGTCCTAATATTTAACAGTAAGTATGGGTTCTGGCTATATATGAACTTTCAAAGGGCTCAACAGCAAATAAATACAAAGAAAAAAACAAACCATCAACAGCATGAAAGATTCCTGCGAACAAACCTGACATATAGCAGAGCTGGCTCATCTCTCCTCAGGGGTTTGGTTTCACACTGAAGACACAACGGACAACACACTGAAAACATAATGGGATTAATTCATGGGATTCAGCCACTTCAGTCAGAACATGTGTCAGGTTCAATTAAACAGAGAAAATCATGAGAATCTAAATGTATTACAGTAAAGAAAATGTCTAAACCTATCTGGACTCAAACATGACGAGCTGCTCACAGTTCAGCTCTGTAGATATCAGCAGCTTCTACTTGGTGCTGTCCGGGAGTTCATGACTGAATGTGACCCGTCTGCAGGTTAATGTCAGCCACTGACTCTCCTCCATCCACCTGTCCCTACTGAACACTGAATCAGCACTTTAATATCCTCCGTCTGATGCTACCATTGGACGAAGAGACAGAGAATGCTGGACCGAAAGTCACCACAGTGTCATGCAATCAAAACACCAACAAAGTCAAGAAAACTTCACAAGTTATTTCCAGCAAGGAAAGAAAGACAGAACAGAGCCCGAATGACTCAAATCAGAATTGTTCCTACCTTGTGCGCACAGATTTGTAATATGTTTTGACACTTCTTACCTCACATTTACTTATTTCACTCAGAATATTTTCTATAAATTCTCTGAGGTGAACTTGATGTTGGTCCTGCAGTTAGTCAGGGAGCAGCACTGGCACATTAGCAGCAGTGTTTCAGTGTCAAATTACACACAGATGAATTAAATCATTACTTCAAAGTTGTGCCAGTAATATAATTACTACGCGACTTGACCCAAGTCATAGTTGAGTCGAACATTTGAGGACTTGATACCTTGTTGGCTAACACTGATAAAGACTCAATTTGACGGTGACTTGACATTTATGACTTGAGGCATATGGAAACATGGACTACAAACAGATGACCTGAAGGGACTTGACTTCTGAAATCTAATATTTGCATATCTTGTGATAATCAAAAGTTGATTTCTTCTAAACATGACTGGCTGATTTGAAGTACAAACCAGGCAACCAATTAGTAAGCTGCAGTCCAGTTGAGGCTGCTAACACGTGAAGCAGATATCATGGAAGACCTTCTTAAATAATACAACTTGGTTTCTAATGTTGTTGATTAAGAGATGAAGTGGTGTGTAAGATCAGCAGGTCATCAATCAGTGACTCAAGTACAACATTCATTTTCACCCATCACAACAGAACCCACAAAAGTACATACAGTAACTGTGTTTCTTTGTTTTTTTTGTCAAACATTAGCTAGTAAGCTGACAGAAAGCCTCTGCCATGATAGACTTTGCTATGAGTTGATGTTGCATTTTACTGAGAAATCATGTTGTGTATATTGTAAAGTACAACACAATCGGGGTAGCGATTCAGTGAATATAACCAGTCGAACAATGCGAGCACAACGGAGCTGCTCATGATTAAATGGTCACAGGTGTAACATTAGTCTTCTCATGACATGCCATTGCACCCCTGTCTCTGCTGTTTTAAACACCTGGTCCGGGATTCATTTTAATTATGGACTCGCTCTGTTACAACTGAATGCTTATAGTGCACCGGGGTCATTGCTCATCAGAAACAGTTGTATCATTATTTCTGTGCCCCACTCTTATTTCAGAGTGTGAGAGCAGGTAACAGGTTCAGTAATGTTTGTTTTTATTGGATTAGAATTGCAATAAATACATTATTATTACTATTATTATTTCAATCATTATTTTATATTTTTATTATACTTGTTTTATTTTCTTACTGGCTCCTTTAACATGTTCAAAATAGATCTATTCTTCTTCAATTCTGAGACACTGACTTCTTTGCAGTGCTTAGAAAATTGTTCACTGGCTCCTGTCTTCTATATCACTATATCATATCATTCATAACAAAGTGTAACACCCATCTTTATGCAGATGCAACAGATCATCTAACAAGGCGGCACTCTTTAACCTTTTAAGCCCCAAGCCAGTTTTCTAGGGTTAGGGTGATTCAAGAAGTTTGATGTTTAGTTGTTTATTTAAGTAGGGTTTGGGCTATGTTTGGGTCATATAAACATGTTTCTTTTACATGTTGTAGCCCAGCTTCTGCTGTTTAATTTGATAAAAAAAATATGACTATATTCTTTCACAACTAGTGCAGTAGTGGCTCTTGTTCTGCATGTCTTAACCCTTAAAACCCCAAGGTCTCCCCTCATCAAGGTTGAGTCAAAGACGTGGGAGTGTGGAGTCAACAGTGTTTCTCAAGACCATAACCTTTCTAACACACCAAGTACTGTAGACCCCAGCCGCAGGCTGCGCATATTCAAGTATTAGCAAGATGGTCATAAATGATCTAGTCATGTGGAGGGTGACTGGTAGGAAGACACAAACGGCTGAAAGACTGCCTTCAGTGGCTAAACATGGAAAGATGGGTGGCTTCTAACTTCAGTAACTATATCTGTATTAATGAGGGCAGCTGTGGCTCAGGGGTAGAGGTCGCTGGTTCGATCCCCCTGGTCTGCATGTCAAAGTGTCCTTGGGCAAAATATTGAACCCCAAACTGTTCCTGATGTGCTGGTCGACACCTTGCCTGGCAGCCACCACCATCAGTGTATGAATATATGCCCTCGTGTGCTGAAGGCCTGTGCCAGCCAGCTCTGAGTGTCCACCTTCAGAGAGGGCCAGTGCTTTGGAAATCATCCTGCCTCGTTCTGGTGCCCAAAAAAGGACGTCATGCGGCACTGGATAACTACAGGCCGATTGCACTGACCTCTCACAACATGAAGGTCATAGAGAGGCTGGTTCTAGCACACCTCAGGCCCCTATGTGCCCATCACAGGACCCCTTACCGTTTGCCTATCAATGGGGTCAATGATGCAATCATCTACTTGCTGCAGTAAGCCTACTGCTCCCTGAATAGACCCAACACCTCGGCCCGTGTCATGTTCCTTTACTTCTTCAGCGCCTTCAACACCATCCAGCTTAAGCTGCTGAAGGCCAACATGCAGAACATGTGGATTCTCCCCTCGCCACATGGGTCGATGACTATCTGACAGGCAGACCACAGCATGTGAGATTACAAAAATGTGTGTCTGACCACTGGAACTGTGCTGTCTCCCTTCCTCTTCACCACCTACACTGCAGACTGTAAGTTGGGTCATCTGCAGAAATTTTCTGATGATCAGAGGCCCTTGTGGCCATTTTGAACCACCTGCAGCTTAACATGGGAAAGAAGACGAAAGAAGACGAAAGAGGTGGTGGTGGCTTTCAGGAGGAACAAGCCCCGACCATTCCAGTCTGCATCGGTGGAGCAGACGTTGACATTGTGGATTCATATAAATACCTGGATGTGGACAATAAAGGCAGTCTGCCAGAAGAGCCTGAGTGACCTTAACCCTAACCCTTTACTTCCTGAGGAGGCTCAGGTCTTTCAATGTCTGTAACCTGATACTCCAGTTGTTCTATGAGTCTACTGTTGTGAGCACCATCTTCATTGCCGTGGTGTCCTGGGGTGTGGGCATCAAAGCAAAGGATGCAAACAGTCCTAATAAACTCATTTAGGCAGAGTCTGTTGCTGACTCTGAGCTTGTCACCCTGTTGGAGGTGGCGGAGGAGGACAGGATGCTGGCAAAACTGCTGGTGATCAAGAACAATGTCGCTCAGCCACCACAAAACTCTGGACAAGTTAAAGAGCAGCTTCACCAACAGACTCATTCAACCAACTCACTTTGCTATATATATATATATATATATATATATATATATATATATATATATATATATATATATACACACTGATTCTTTCCATCTCAAATACACCAATGAAATGACATAGTGGTTTCTTAGAGTTTCTGCGATGTAGTGGGAGGCTGGCTCCAGTTGCGGTCTGCAATTTGCTCGTTGTTGGCAGCTGTTCTTGAGCAAGGCAGCACAGACCTTTCTCCAACTTTGTGACAGCACCAAAGGTGGATGTGGACAGAGGGTACAGAAATTGCTCCCTTTTGGGCTGGGAACAGTGGTGGTTGGTAACTGAGGGACCTAGTAAAGGGGACATGCCAGTATGCCAGTAGCAAAATGTCTTACAAACTAGTGGCGCTTGGGAATGGTATTAAAAAAGCAGATGGTGAGGTTGACTGTGTTACCCTCAGAGGGAAGAAGACCAGAAACAAAGAATCAGAATCAGAATGAGCTTTATTGGACAAGTATGTGAACACATACAAGGAATTTGACTCTGTTTTTTTTCCTTTGCTCACGATGTACAGACATAAACATGAACATAAACTTAAACACATAACATAAATATTCATCTAGAAGAACAAAAGAACTGTATAAAAAATTAAATAAGTAAATAAATAAGTAAAGTGTCAAGTGTTCAGAGGTCTATCATAAATATCTATTTGAAAATTCAAAATATGATTTTTGCAGTGCGGATTTGTAGTGCAATTTAGTCTGTATGTATATGTCTGTGTGTGATAGAGTCAGGGAACCGGGGGGTTACTGAGACTGGATGACTGATCTAGTGTTCATCAGTGTGACGGCCTGGGGGAAGAAACCGTTCTTGTGCCTGGCTGTTTTGGCGTACAGGGTTCTGTAGCGTTCAAACAGATGTCCAGGGTCTGATGGATCTACAGAGATGTTTCCTGCCCATTTCCTGATTCTGGATGAGTATAGGTCCCGGATGGTGGGCAGTTTAGCACCAATGATTTTTTCTGCAGTCCTGATTGTCTGTCTCAGTCTGTTCCTGTCCTGTTTGGTGGCTGATCCAAACCAGACGATGATGGAGGTGCAGCAAGCAGACTGGACTATTGCCATGTAGAACTGGATCAGCAGCTCCTGGGGCAGGTTGAACTTCCTGAACTGACGCATGAAGTACATCCTCTGCTGGGCTTTTTTGATTATGGAGTCTATGTTTGGGGCCCACTTAGGTCCTGGCAGATGGAAGTTCTCAGGAACCTGATGGTTTCCACAGCAGACACAGAGTTGTTGAAAATAGTGAGGGGCTACTCCTGAAGTCCACTGTCATCTCCACAGTTTTGAGCGTGTTCAGCTCCAAAGTGTTCTGACCACACCAGAGGGCCAGCTGCTCCACCTCCCGTCTGTAAGCAGACTCGAGTCTGCTTACAGACAGGAGGGGTCTGGGTCTCTTGAGGTGCAGTCGTTGTTGTATAGGGAGAAGAGCAGTGGGGAGTGCACACATCCCTTGGGGGCGCCCATGCTAATTAACCAGGTGCTGGATGTGATTTTCCCCAGCCTCACCTGCTGTCTCCTGTCTGTCACGAAGTTTGTGATCCACTGACAGTTGGAGGCTGGGATGGTGAGCTGGGTGAGTTTGGAGTGGAGGATGTCTGTGATGATAGTGTCAAATGCTGAGCTGAAGTCCATAAACAGGATCCTAGCACATGTCCCTGGGGAGTTGAGGTGTTGCAGAATGTAGTGCAGTCCCATGTTGATTGCATCAACCACTGACCTGTTCTGACTCCGATATGCAAACTGCAGGGGGTCCAGCAGGGGGACTGTGATGTCCTTCAGGTGGCTCAACACCAGTCTCTCAAAGGACTTCATGACCACAGACGTCAGGGCCAAGGGTCTGTAGTCATTTAGTCATGAGATTGCTGGTTTCTTGCGGACTGGGATTACTGTGGCGCTTTTGAAGCAGGAGGGGACTTCACACAGCTCCAGTGATCTGTTTAAGATCTGGGTGAAGATGGGTGCCAGCTGGTCAGCAAAGACCTTCAGACAGGAGGGTGACATGCCGTCTGGGCCTGGAGCTTTCCTGGTCTTCTATTGCCTGAGGAGCTGGCACACATCCTCTTCACAGATCCTGAGTGATGGTGGGGGGTCAGTTGGGAGGGGTGAAGGTGGTGCAGGGGGTGATGAGGATTGTTTGATGTTGGAGTGGGTGTTGGGTGTGAATGTTGGCTTCTCAAACCTGAGGTAGAAGACATTCATATCGCCAGCCAGTTCACTGCAATGTGGGGGGATGGTCTCCTGTAGTAGGTGATCTCCTGCAGACCTCTCCACACTGATGCAGGCCTGTTAGCCTGAAACTGTTTACCAGCTTCTCAGTGTAACGCCTCTTTGCTACTTTGATCTCCTTTGTCAGTGTGTTCCAGGTGGTGTTGTACAGGACTCTGTCTTCTGTAGGCCTCCTCCTTGGCCTGACGAAGCATCCTGAGTTTTGCAGTGAACAAAGGTTTATTGTTGTTGTATGTGCAGAACGTTTTGGTCGGCATTCACATGTCCTCACAGAAGCTGGTGTAGGATGTCACAGTGTCAGTGAGTTCATCCAGATCTGTAGCAGCAGCCTCAAAAACACTCCAATCTGTGCAGTCAAAGCACGCATGTAACTCCAGCTTTGACTCTGTGGTCCATCTCTTCACAGTCTTCACTTCAGGGGAACTTCACTTTGAATTTCTGCCTGTAATTTGGGAGAAGATGAACCATGCAGTGATCAGAGAGCCCCAAAGCTGAACGGGGGACAGAGAGATACGCTTCCTTTAAAATATTGTAACAGTGGTCCAGAGTGTTTTTGTCCCTGGTGGGACATTTAACATGCTGTCTATATCTTGGCAGTTCAAGGCTGAGGTTTGCTCTGTTGAAGTCCCCAAGAACAAAGAGCAGAGAGTCTGGATGTCTCTCCATGTCGGTTATCTGGTCAGCCAGGTGTTGTAAAGCCTCAGTAACACAGGCCTGAGGTGGGATGTAAAGACCAACCAGAATAAACAAGGAGAACGCCCGCGGTGAATTAAATGGCTTACAGTTTATGAAAAGTGTCTCCAAGTCGGGGCCGCATGGTTTGTTTAACACTGTGACATCTGCACACCAACCTTTGTTTATATAAAAGCAGATTCCACCTCCCCTCCTCTTCCCCCGAGAGCTCTGCTATGTGGTCCGCTCTGAGAATTTGAAAGCCGATGTCTGGGTGTCTCTCTGCTGAGACAGGTTTCCGTAAAACACAGGGCAGCAGATCTGCAAAAGTCCGAGTTTCTGCTGTTACGAAGCAGCAGTTCATCTTTTTTATTGTTAAGAGAGTGGACAGGTGTATTGACAGGAGTGCTGTTCGAAATCCCTGTCTGAGCTTAACAGCAGCGCTGGCTCATTTGCCCCGTCTGCGTCTCCTGGACGTCCCATAGAGAGCTGCTGCTCCTCCAACTAGAAGTTCCAGGAATATTCCAGGATAGAAGCAAAATGGCGAAAATTTGTGACCAGTTGCATGTTCACATTTTAAAAGTTCCTCCCGAGTGTACTGGATGAGGGAAGGATGACATATTACGTTACAAATACACAAAAACAATGTACTGCGGAGCAAAGCACCGAGGCAGCCGTCCGTGGTGCCATCTTGGATCCATATGAAATTCAAAGTGAATGTGAAACCAGGGCAGAACCGGCAAGAGACAAGATCCCCTCAAGCATCTCGGATGGAAGCTCAAGTATCAGCTACCATAGGAGGAAATCAGCAGTCCTTCTTAAGGAGAGACTGAGAGTTCGACCAATCCCAGGATGGCAAGAGAACCAGGAAGAATAATCCCACTCAATCACAGTGATGTCTGATGTGTCATCCTCAACGAACCTTCATCTAAACAAAGGTTAAATAAATGAATGAATCAATATTTTCTACCATGAGTGTCTTTATTGATGTCATTAGGAATATTTATTTATGCTTTGCTTTCCTCAAAGAAATTTATTTCAACATTATAGAGTCATTTTACATTACAGATTTTTATTAGTTTCTTAAGAATGAGGCACAGTTTGAACAAAGCGACAGCATGTCAGTGTCTTCAGGATGTGCTGTCGGATCTCGGCAGTTCTGATCCCATAAATGATCGGGTTGAAACAACTCGGGAACAGCAGATACATGGTGCTGGTGAAAACCCGAATGGCTGCAGGAAGACCGTTTCTGATCCGGTACGACAGGAAAGCAACCTGTCCAAGGATCAAACCAACAGTGATGACCATGATATGGGTGATGCAGGTGTGAAGTGCTTTGACCCCTGACCTGCCAGACTTGAGCACAGAGCTGAATATCACCACATAGGAAGCAGCAATAAAGATAAAGTCTGCAACTGGGATTAAGAAAACTGTCAGTAACCCCACCAGGTTGTTGATGGCTGTACTTCCACAGGCCAGCTCCACCAAGGCCATGTGCTCACAGAAACAGTGGTTCATCACATTTCCAGCACAGAATGACAAAGTTCCAGCCAGACTCACTAACAGTGTAACCAGGAGGACATTTCTGACCACAAATGGGATTATAAACTTGAGGAATTTGGGTAAAGCCATGTGTTCATGGTGGTAGAGTGGTGTGCAGATGGCAAAGTAGCGGTCCAGTGCCATCCATACAAGCAACGTGGACTGAAAAGTTCCTATAAAGTGAATGAAATGCATCTGAACCAGGCAGCCAGTCAGAGAGATTCCCCTCCAGCCAAACAAGAAGCTCAGCAGCATGTTGGGGACAAAGAACAGCGGGAGGCTCAAGTCCACAAACGCCATCCCGGCCATGAGGATGCACATTGGAGAGTGGAGGCTCCTCTGTGAAATGACAACGTACAGCAGCAGGGAGTTGGCCGACAGTGACACAATGAACATGATGAAGAAGGGGATGAAGAGGACGGGCCTCAGTGCTCCGAGTTCACTGAAACCATCGAGGATGAAGTGTTTGTGTGAGGAGACGTTCTCCATCCTCCCACCTCAGAAAACCTCCCTGTTCAGAGTTTTAGTTGAATCAAACAGAGAAATCTGAAAACACAGGAGGGGATTTGAATGTTTAACATCACAACAGTTGAATATGTTTCTTTCTCGATGTAAAAAAATAACATTAGAAATTATTCTTTTGTCTATTATGGAAATTCAAACAACAGGACTGGAGCCACTCTCTGATCACTCTCTGATTGACAGATACAGTTCACTCTGTACAACATACAATACCTTTACTGCATAATGATCAGCTGAAAAAAATCACATAATACTGTTTTAATGTTCTACTCAATGACATTAATGATATGTGAATCTAACTGTAACACATGGACAGATGACGGGACTTTTGAGGGGTTTCATCTGTTTAGGAAACAACATTGCATTAATAACTCAATCATCTCGTCTATTACTGAGCATATAAAAACATAAACAAAAAAATAAACCCAACTGCGATAATGGAAGACCCAAACTGTCTGTGAAGTTTTACAGTTTGTATAGACCTCTGAGGAATATCTGTGATAATCAGCTTTTTAAACAATTGTACACTTACTACATTTCCTAATATTTAACATGGGACTGTCTTCGGGCTATGTGAGAACTTTGAAAAGGGCTTAACTGCAAATATATGACAATAGAACAACAACACATCAACAGCATGAAACATTTTGGCAAACAAACCTGTCATAAAGTGGAGCTGGATCATCTCTCCTCAGGGGGTTTGGTTTCAAACTGAAGAGAGAACTTAAAATATAATGGAATCAATCCAAAGATTCAACCAATTCAGTGAGAAAACTGAACTCATTCCAGGTTCAGTGAGACATAAAATCATCAGAATAAATATATGACAGTATAGAAAATGTATGAAACAATCTGAGGTAAGATCAACTCCCACCACCGTCTAATTGTTCCTTCAATTTGAAGGAAATGTGATTTCAGGACAAAAATGAAGACTCAAACCTGACTATCTGCTTACAGTTCATTCTGTAGAAATCAGCTGGTTTCCATTAAGACTGATACAACTGTCCCTTCTGAACACTGACTCTGCACTTTAATATCCTCCGTCTGACGCTGCCATTGGTTGAAGAGACAAACAAGTTGGACTGAAAGTCACCACACTGTCATGCAATCAAAAATAAGAACCAAAGTATGTAAACCCTTTTGAGAGATTCAAAATGGTTGCCCTTAGGCCTTAATGGCATCCCATTCCAATCCATGGAGGCCCTGCTATGAATTTTACTTTGCTCTGACCTGTTGAGGTGTAGACACAGGAACTCTGGGGGTGGTCATTTGGTGTCTGATCAGAGGAAACATATCCTTTGATTCCCCCTTTTTGACTAGGCTCCTACTAGTGCTGGTTTAAACCTGTAAACCTTTTGACAACCAAATTTCTTTTCCATTAGAACACACTACTCTGACTAGTTGGTAAAAATGGTTGTCATAGGCTGTTTTAGTTGGTCCTTGGTCGGATTAACCCTGCCCCCAGCCTCAATCAGTTCTTTGTTTTAGACTGGAAAAGTGTTGGTGCCCCTTTGGAACCAGTTTGCCTAATAGTTCTTTGACTGTCGAAACACAAAGAACTGGTTCCAGATTAGGCACTTGCTTCGAACCAGCAACTGAACTGACTTGGTTGAAGAGGGGTATGTGTCCTGGGGATTGCGAGATGGGTGCCTCCATGGATCAAACTTAACGCTCAGTCGGCTTCAGATCTTGGGCAGTTGGAGGCCAGGTCAATGCTTTCAGCTCTTTGCCAAATTCTTCAGACCATTCCTCATCAGTTTTTGTAGTGTACTCATGGTGCATTACCATGTTGGGTGTAGGGCCCTGATATCAGTGAGCAACATATTCAACATGGTAAACCCAGAAAACATAATAAAAGTCAATGATATTGCACAAGCAAGGTAGTGTAACTTGTAACAACTAAATGACACAACCATTACCACGGCAACCTTTGAACTTGATTGGTGCTCCTGAACCTCAATAACATTTATTTATTGTTTTATCAGGGACAGAAAAATCATCCTGTATCTGACTGTGAAGATTTCAAACTGTGCACAACACCTGATGTGTGACAGCTGTCTCCTCAATGACATTCCTTCACCACTGAACCACTCTGCAGGAGATCTATGGGTCAAGGAAGAAGGCATTCATCAATTCGAGTCTCCACTTCTGCACTTCTGTTAACTATGGTAACATCAGCTTCTGATAACACAGGCTGTTTTCTCCACGCAAACACTTTTGGGGCTGAACTTTCAAATAAAAACAGTGTGGAGGAGAGGGAGTGGCCTGAAACACTTTTCTGTCTGCACGCTGTCCGTGCTTTGATTTGTTCTGCTATCAGTTGTACATTTGCTTTTCAGTGTTTGAGGAAATTGATGTATAGCATTAGTATGTGTGAAAAGTGTCAATTACATGAAATTGATACTGTGTTAGAAGTAGGGCTGAACGATATATTGTTATTGTATCTATATCTAGATATGAACATTCAAGATATTAATATCGAAAAAGAAACGATATAACCGATATAGATTTCCCCGCTCGCCCTGCACGTACAGCTCTGGCAGTCACAACAAACATCATTTTTACGATTGCCCTTGAATGCACCGCTAAGGCCAGCCAATTACAAACCTCATTTCATGCTTGCTGTGGATCGACAGCTGAAGCCAACCAATGACAAACATGAGGGCGGGAGTGAGACACACACACACACACGCACACACAGTGTTGCCAACTTGGCAACTTTCTCGCTAGATTTAGTGACTTTTCAGACCCTCTTAGCGACTTTATTTCAATAAAGCAACTAGTGACAAATCTAGCGACTTATTCAGATGATCAGGGGAAAGACGAGAAATATATTATATTGTAAATTCTCCTGCTGCTCAGAGTCATCACAGTCCACGGCTCCTCTGCAGCAGCACCGGGGTCTCTCCCCTCGGCCGGTGTGTCGGGGGCTGGCTGGGGCAGCAGGAGCGACACCACGGCCGCTCGCTCTGTGGATTTCAGCCCGGATAGCTGCTGTTCACTCTATTGATTCGTTAATTCTCTGACTTCATTCTAGATTCCAGTGGTACTTTACAGATAACCTGAAGCTGCTGAGTCTTGATCTTCACTTTCACTCTTCTCTCCAGATTAGGATGTCATTGTTCATCTTGTAAAAATGCACATAGTTAGTTTGATCTTCTCCCTCGCTTTACTGTTGTTACTTCTAATATATTCGTCCCTGTAGTGAGTTTGTGATAATTTGGTAATGATTTCTCTATCAACCATTTGGCCCTCTCAGAGATGAGACTTGGTGTTTTTTCTGGGTTGACTGAATTTTTAAAAAGGCTGTAAATTATTTACATTTTAGGGCATTTATCAGACTCGTTTGTTCAAAATGACTTACAGTAATTCATACATACATTCACACTGATGTTGGGGACTGCGATGCAAGACCAGCACACCAGGAACAGTTTGGGGTTCAGTGGCCCTCCAATAACAAGACACTGGCTCGACCCCTGAGTCACAGCTTCCGAACACAAAAAAAAATATGTTTTTCTGTTCAGATCAGGTTGTGATGTGTTCTCTCCTGCAGACTGTGAGCTCAGCAGACAAACTGTATTGAGACATCTGATGTTTTTTGGTTGTTTCTCTGTTTTAAAGCAAGTCTCAGCTGCTTCAGTTGTTTAGCAGAACACTGGAGGAGGACTTTATACCATCAGGAGGAGGAGAGGAGGACTTTATATTATCAGGAGGATGTAGGAGATACACTATGTAATAATAAAGGTAATCAATCACTGGTGATTGATTATACACTCGTAAATGGGGCACCACCTCCGTTGTTTTAACTATTTGGCTAATCCTGAGGTGAACAAGAATATGAGCAAGAACAGATAACAGAAAATGTAAAGACTGTAATGAGTAAAGTAATAAAGTTATGTGACCTTCGGCAGATGGTGAAGTTAAAGGGTCGGGTTTTTATATATTAAACATTCTGGAGTAATTTTTAATACTAACGAGACAATAATCTCAATTCTCTTAAGTTTATAAGATAGAAGTCAGAACTTTAGACACCAAATCATTCTCACGTGTGTGGATCCAGCTGTATGAAGATGTTCAGCCTGCTTTGTCTGGGAGTCAGGCTGTCCTGAAGTTTTGGTTCCTCGAGTGTTCTGGGTTGGACTGCGGGCTCGGCACATCGGTCCAATAGCTAGAGTGAAGGCCAGTACTCTGTTGAAATAAACAATTGATTTTAATGTTTCTAAATCATGTTTAACATTCCCAGATCTTCACCATTTCTAAAAGTGGAATTTTGTCTATGTGAAGAGATGCGACATGATTATGATCACTTATCATACAAAACGAATTAAAGCATGATTAAAGGGATATTCCAGTGTAAGTTTAATCCATGTTCTAACACACCTTGACACCGAGTACGACCCCCCCCCAAAGAGATAAAGTTTGCGGACTTCTAGCTTACGTAGTTTTAGCATCCTCAGAAACGACCGCACAACAACAGTACACTGCAGCAAATGGATCCAAGTATAAATCGCCATCAAAAAGCAACAAATAATGCTCAGAACAGCACCAAACTTCAGCAACATTAGAAACAGGGTCCCAGCACATATTTCAAGGCATCAAACATTTGATATTGTTGCCGGCTTTGTCGGAAAAGATAAACAACTCTTCAGACCAAAGGCGGGATGTTGGGACCGTCCACATGGCTCTGACATCAGAGCAGCCTCATTGCACCAACAACTCCCATCTCCCATTGTCTGAGGGCGCACCTGAATGCATTTCCGTTGCGCAATGACGGGATGAATGGAGAAATTAAGAGCAACTGTGAGCATGTTACTCAAAGAGAGCAACCAGACGTCTGGATTTTAACCGCCATTAGTGACTCCTTGGAGACCTTTATGGTTAATAAGCTAGCTCTAACATTTGATACGTGTGCTTTGTGGGAACCCCCTTTCATACTTAACATATACCTCATGGTAGCAGTGCTACCTTTTTGGAATTAAATATATTTTGTCTGTATCCAAAAGTGAACATGGAGCCAACGGTGTTGTAACCATGGCCGCTGTGCAAATCCTGCGCGTTCGTTCCATCTTTCATCATGATCTTTATGGTGACATATTCATGTCCACCATTTTTGAATTCCAGGTACAGGATTCAGCAGAACCAGAATCATAATTGCAGGATTTGTGTTTGTTTCTCCAAGTCACATCTGACCAGTGTTGTAGTCTTTGGAACGTCTCACTCACACACACAGACACACACGCACACACACACTACATGCTTGTTTGTTATTTTGTGCTTGAGTTTGTTTGTTGTTCAGTTTAATTATTTATTTATTTATTTAATTTATAATTTATTTGTTTGTGATACTTTCTGGTTGTGATGGTCAGTGCTCAGATTCATTTCCTTCACTGTTCCTTTACTTGTTAATATTTTACAAATATTTACATTTAAAGTGAACCCCTCTGTGAAGGTCTATCAGGGTGGTGCCCCGTTTTGATGATTTCATCATAATAAATATGTATTGATATAATTGAATAATTATTATCACTAATTATTAATTTCTAATAATCACATCTTCCCCACCATCGATTCCTAACATCATCAGGAGGGAGGAGATGACGAGTGAATGCACATTTCTGAGTGAATTGTTCCTTTTGGGTTCAAATGTTTGCGATAAGCTCTTTTTCCAAACTTAATCATTATTTATCCAAACACATGCAATTATTGTTTTAATTTCATTATACATCTACAATATTTATGTATGTGTTATGTATCACTAACACCATTACAACTCTCTGAGCCCATTTTGAACCTTTGGTGCTTAATGTTCACACATTTCTCTGGATATTTTCCTGTATGTCCTGTCCATTCAGCAGGAGAGAAAACTTCCACCAGAAATCAAAACTAAAAAAGAAGTTGGACCATATTGACAACACTTTACATCACCCAACTAAAGGTCACATTATTTTCTCCATAGGTCACAGATCTTTAATTGCTGACAGTGTGATGTGTGGTGGACAGAGAGGGGTCAGTGGGGACTGAGATGTGTGATTTCATCATGTTTACTCTTTCATCTCTCAGTAATGAGTCCCGACGGAGCTCCTCTTCTCGTCAACAGCACTATTTTCATCTGTAGCACAACACAACGCTCAAACGTCTGTGTGGACACTTGGACACCCTGGAGACTCCAACCAGCTTCACTAACGGGCCAATTAACACACTCTGCCTCGCAGGTAATGGTGGGAAGATGCTCTGTCGCCAGCAGCTTACGCTCCTGTGTAGTGACCACAGGAAAGACAATGTTTTGGTTAGCTTTCTCCCACAGGAGCCACCACCACACAAATGGCTCACACAGGAAGCTCAAATTTAACAGAGATATTTAGCCTAAGGGCCTAGGCAGGTTATATATAATATATATAT
>NC_051040.1:517500-622500 GCF_904848185.1 Acanthopagrus latus | reverse complement strand
TCACTGGCAGGTGTCAACCGGGCCGCTAACTGAAAACCACTAGCTGAGGCTTGTGTTTGGGCTGATAGCTGGGCTATGGCTGAGGCATGGGCTGAGGCCAAGACATGGGCTGAGACCAAAACATGGGCTGGGGCTGGAGATGAGGCATGGGTTTGGGCTGGAAGGCCGGAAGCTAGCTGGGAGTTGCTGCTGTTTAGTTTGCCAGGGAAGGCCCTCCTGAGTTCAGCAACTTTAGCAATTAACTCCACAGCGCATGGAACTGCCCTCAACCAAGGTCTATCAAACAGGTTCCTGTCAAGCGCTGCTATTACCTGTAGCATCCTCATGTCTGTCTTGCAATCAAGATCCCCTGCAATTTATCCTCAATGTCCAAAAACTGTCTCTTGTAGTCTGCTGGGTCAATTTCAGGTCCCATCATTCTGTCACGCTAGGGTTTTAAGGGGAAAGTTAAGGAAATGGGAGGTGGACCCAAATGCAGTACTCACAGGACAAGAGGCAGGGAATGGGGAGAAACAAAAGGCGGGGTTTTATTGAAAACAAAGGCTGAATGCAACAAAAAAAACAAAGAGCATGACACGAAACATCAGTCCAGGAACCAGAAAACAAAATAGCAACAAAATCAGCAAGACAAAGTACAATCAAAAAGCAAAGTTCAAATCAAATAATGCACAATGCAAAACTCAAAATATACCAAAATGGGAGACTGTAGACAAGACACAAGGATCTTGGACGAGACATCACACAGACAGCAGCAGGAATAGAGGCAGGGACAGGGAGTGAAGGGGAAACAAAGACTTACATATAGAGACACACTGATGAGGGGATGAGGAGCAGGTGAGGAGAGAGAGAAGGGGGGAGGCCAGGTGCGGTAATGACGGGGGGAAGCACAGAGGAGAAAAAACTGACAGACAGAGACAAACTGCAACAAGGGAAATATACAGGAGAACTTGAAGGACACAAGCGGGCATGGGAAATCAAAACATAAGACACAACAAGACACAACACAAAGGCATGGAAATCAAATACAAGAAACCACAAAACACAGAATCATGAACCATGACATCTGAGAACTTACATTTGCATTCTTCTTACTGTATGTTTATGTACTCAGTGTTTATACCAGTGTTTCCCACACATTTATTCTTGGCGGTCTGCCACAATATCAACATTGGCTGCCACATACTGAGTTTCTTTCTTTGGAACTGCGCGTTACATTCTCACTCACTGTGAACGTTGTGAAAGACGCACCTGTTAAACATAATACAATCCTCACAACCCCTGTGAAATTACTCATTTACTGTCAGAATTTGGGCAATTCAGTCAAATAAAATTTGGAGAGTCTATAAGAGCCACCTGATTACATTTCGTCTTCATCCAAGTTAGCTTGGTGCTAAACCGGTGGTTAGCTGAATCGGTCGGTGGTAGTCTGAAGTGCGCATGCTCTATGGAATCCAAGCTGGACAGCCACCACCACATGTTTGATTCTGTGGGCAAAACTGTATATTATAAAGAAAACGCTTTAAATAAAGTTGAAAAAAATATAGCTATATGTGTAACATAATTCCCTACGTTATTGTTTTTTTTTTGCTAACTTTAATTGATGATGAGGTCACACTGCTGCTGTAGGTTTCCTCTGTGTTCAAAAGTTTTAAAGCAGAGTTTCAGCTCAGTTTGGAGGGAGTCAGTACGACTGCAGCAGGACAACTGGTGGACGCTCAAATTCACACAAGGTTTCAATCTCAGTTTTGTCATTTTGAACTCAGCATTCAACAGACTTTGGAAAGGCAATGTTGTATTTGGGGTGGTTTAACAAAATTATGTCCATTATGATGACTCTGTTTCGAGCTATTGTGTTGTTTGTATGCAATTTAATATTTCAGCTGCACAACAAGCAAACATTATAATTAGCACTTAAATCTATGAGAAGAAACTAACAAATCTATCATTTTGTGTTCTTGTGAACCAGATGGAGGATCATGGTGAACTCAACACAGGTTTCATTTTTCACACTTAGTGCCTACTTTGACACTGGGCTGTTTAAATACTTATATTTCATGATTATTTTGTCTCTATATATTTTAATCATTTGTTCCAACCTTCTGCTCATCGTGGTTATCTGTATGAACAGGAGCTTACATGAACCTATGTACATGTTCCTGTGCAGTCTGTTTGTAAATGAACTGTATGGTAGTTCAGGGTTGTTTCCGTTCCTTCTGACTCAGATTCTTTCTGACATTCACACTGTTTCTGCTTTATTTTGCTTCCTGCAGATTTTCTGTGTGTACACTTATGGCAACATAGAGTATTTGACTTTAACCGTCATGTCTTATGACAGATATCTTGCCATCTGTTATCCTCTACAATATAACACTCGTATGTCATACAACAAAGTTGCCATCCTTATTGCTTTAACATGGTTGCTCATATTTCTTTTGAATTTTTTTACAATGCCTTTAATTATTCCTTCACAACTGTGTGGGGACATTATTAAAAAAGTCTACTGTGACTATCACTCTGTTGTGAAACTGGCCTGCTATGACACCACAGTCAGTAACATCTATGGACTCATTGTAACTGCCATCTCAGTCTTTGGTCCTCTAACTTTAATATTTTACACATATATGAAGATTTTTAAAGTGTGTTTCTCTGGTTCTAAACAGACGAGACAGAAAGCTGTCAGTACCTGCACACCTCACCTCGCTTCTCTGCTCAACTTCTCTTTTGGGGCTTGTTTTGAAATATTACAGAGCAGGTTTAATATGAACAGTGTTCCTAATATGTTGAGAATATTTTTATCTTTATACTTTCTTACATGTCCTCCACTCTTCAACCCTGTAATGTATGGGCTCAAACTGTCTAATATACGTGATAGATGTAAAGGTTTGATTATGAATGTCAGCTATTAGTATTAGCAGTTTCTCAACAAATTTTCCTATTTTCTTTAATGGTAATGGTTCCTTGTATTATTATGCTAACGATGAAACATAAGTACATTTACTCAAACAGATCTTTCAACCTGTTCTGATATAGATATACATTATAGACACATGTTGCCTGCAGTAGTAATGCTAACACTGTACAACACTTAAAGGAACAGCTGTTTGCAACTGAATATAAATGGAAGAAAGAAATATTAAAAAACTCTTTGCAGTCATAAAACTGCATTATTAACACATTTTATAGAATGTTAGAGCAGCAACCAAAGTTATTAACATAATTACTATCAGTTGTCTTCCCTCGAATCAAAACTGAATAATTTCAGAACATTCTGATGCTACTGCAGTTGGTTGAGACCAGTGTCGGGGTTTGGGGGTGCTTCAAGTTTCCACATCACACTTGTTTGTAGTCAGTGGCATAAGTATCGGTGGTGCAACTGGAACAGCTGCACCAGGGCCCAGATACCGTCAGGGGCCAATGAAGGAAAAATGAAAAAAAAAAACAGCTGTCCAGAATTGCCACAGTGTTAATCTAACTGTGTCCATCGGCCCATTATTGATCGGCCCACCAGGAAAAATCCTGTTACTCCTGATGGCCAGTCCACCCCTGCAATAGCAGTTCTCTCGAGTGGCTGTGCGTGTGTGTCCAAGTGTGTGTGTGTGTGTGTGTGTGTGTGTGTGTGTGTGTGTGTGTTTGCGTGTGTGTGCACACAAGGGTGCGCTTGTGTTTGGGCTGGGGGTGGGGGGCACCGGGGCCTATCACCATGATGTTACGCTACTGTGTGTAGTTGAATATTGGCCCAGCACTGAAAACAGCCCAAAGATGTTTACATCTGTCATACCTGTTCATGTCCTGGATATGATCCTGATGTTTGTAAAAAAGACAACAAAATAAAGAACAGCTGTCACTGCATGAGGTTAAACAAGAGTACTCCCTCAGTATTGATGTCTGGCTGGTCAGGTCTGAGCTACAACATGGACACGTGACAAAAATTCAGAAATGATGTGTGTTTGAGTCAGGTTTGTTCACGTCAGCTGACATGGAGGTTTATCCTCTTCCCCCACAACAGCTCCAAATAAACAAAAAACTTGACAGTTGTCAATGGTAAGCGTCAAACTCGATTACATTGAGAACTGCTGGTGATGAATAAAAGGTGGGTGTTTGGAGGTTAAAACAAATTGGAGCAATAGTTGCTAGCTGAAAGTGACTGAAGTCTGGGACGGACAGACGGTTATGTTCAATTTATACCTTTGTGTGTAGAGCAAAACATTCTCATGTCTCATCTACACTGTTTGTGTATAATGAGGGAAACAGGAAAGCTGTAACCATGGTACAAACTCTGTGCTTTAGTTTACATGCTGCTTGGTCCTATCATGAAAATTCCTTTAAGGCAAGTTCAGCCATTCGGCAGCCAACAAGACCACCGGGACAAATCTAAGTGTGATGTTTGGATAACCTCACTTTTCTTGGTAATCCTGTGCATTAACATGATATCTTCATTTTCAGTGCTTATTAAAAGTTCACCTGCAGCCGCACCACATTGTTAGAACTATCCAAATCTTAACTGCCTCCTGTCCTGTTAAGGTCTCAGTGAGAGATTTTTGTTATAACTCAGCAGAGGCACCAGAGTATACAACTTAACTCAATATTATATTTTGCTCTTTGTTTAACTCAGTAGTGTCAATCATCTTAGATCATTTACTGATTTTTCTGCTGTCTACATTAAACAGAAGTCTATTTCATGGCTGGCTGTTATATATATTCTATAAAAACTCACTTCCGTTCTACATTGTAGCCTATGAACTCTTTAGAGTAGTGTCGCCTTCATGAATGAAGTGTCAAGCAACAATGCTGCCTGTAATATTCCAGTGATCACCACAAAGCACCCAGACTGAGTCATGTCTGGGATCAAAGTTTTGGATGAGACACGGCCACAGATGGAAAACGTCCATGTGGCATGGCTTCATCTAAAATTTGGACGGATGTCACCTGTGAGGGAATTTCTCAAATGTCCATTATTATTTTTAGAAGTTGTTCTAACATATGAAACTTAATATAGATACAACATCAGAATCAGAATCAGAATCAGAAAAAGCTTTATTGCCAAGTACGATGTTACACATACGAGGAATTTGTTGTGGTGATATTGGTGCATGCATCAAATAACTATTAAGTGAAAATATAACAAATTAACAATATAAACTATTTCAAAAAGTAGAAAATATAACTATACAATATAAATATATATACACAATCTGTTTTTTGGGTAAAAGGATAAAAGGAGCAGACCGGCTGGCAGTGAACAATTACAAGAATGATGTGCAAATGAAAATGTGCAAATGAACAGGATGTTCAAGCTGAGCGTTAATGTAATGCATAAAGTTATGGTGCTGTCAGTGTGACAGTAGAGTCAGTGGTAGAGGTGGAGTGTGAGGAGTGTCAGGGGGGATTCAGGCCTTGTTGATAAGGCTGACAGCAGACGGGAAGAAACTGTTCTTGTGGTGTGAGGTTTTGGTCCTGATGGACCGCAGCCTCCTACCAGAGGGGAGTGTCTCAAAGAGTTTGTGACCGGGATGGGAGGGATCAGCAACAATCTTTCCTGCACGCCTCAGGGTCCTGGAGGTGTACAGGTCCTGAAGAGACAGGAGGTTGCAGCCAATCACCTTCTCTGCTGACCGAATGACACGCTGCAGCCTGCCCTTGTCCTGGTGGCAGCAGCGTACCAGATGGTGATGGAGGAGGTGAGGATGGACTCAATGATGGCTGTGTAGAAGTGCACCATCATTGTCTTCGGCAGACTGAATTTCTGCAGCTGCCGCAGGAAGTACATCCTCTGCTGTGCTTTCTTGATGAGGGAGCTAATGTTCAGCTCCCACTTGAGGTCCTGGGAGATGATTGTTCCCAGGAAGCGGAAAGACTCCACAGTGTCAATAGTGGAGTCACAGAGGGTGATGGGGGCAGGTGAGGCTGAGTTCTTCCTGTAGTCCACAACCATCTCCACTGTCTTTAGAGCATTGAGCTCTAGGCTGTTCTGGTTGCACCAGGTCACCAGGTGGTCAACCTCCCACCTGTAGGCGGACTCGTCACCATCAGAGATGAGTCCGATGAGGGTGGTGTCGTCCGCAAACTTCAGGAGCTTGACGGACTGGTGACTGGAGGTGCAGCTGTTGGTGTACAGGGAGAAGAGCAGAGGAGAAAGAACACAGCCCTGGGGGGATCCGGTACTGATAGTCTGTGCATCGGAGATGTGTTTTCCCAGCTTTACACACTGTTTCCTGTCTGACAGGAAGTCAGTAATCCACCTGCAGGTGGAGTCAGGCACGTTCAGCTGGGAGAGCTTCTCCTGTAGCAGAGCTGGGATGATGGTGTTGAAAGCAGAGCTGAAATCCACAAACAGGATCCTGGCGTAGGTTCCTGTAGAGTCCAGGTGCTGGAGGATATAGTGGAGGGCCAGGTTGACAGCATCATCTACAGACCTGTTGGCTCTGTAGGCAAACTGCAGGGGGTCCAGGAGAGGGTCGGTGATGTCCTTGAGGTGTGAGAGCACAAGGCGCTCAAAGGACTTCATGACCACAGAGGTCAGGGCGACGGGTCTGAAGTCGTTAAGTCCGGTGGTCCTTGGCTTCTTGGGGACAGGGATGATGGTTGAGGTCTTGAAGCAGGCTGGCACGTGACAGGTCTCCAGTGAGGTGTTAAAAATGTCTGTGAACACTGGGGACAGCTGGTCAGCACAGTGCTTCAGGGAGGATGGGGAGACCGAATCCGGTCCAGCAGCTTTCCGGGGGTTCTGTCTCTTGAAGAGTTTGTTGACGTCCCTCTCATGGATGGAAAGAGTCGTCACTGAGGAGGGTGGGGAGGGGGTGCCCATTAAGGTGGGCATTGGTGGAGGGGCCCATTAAGGTGGGCATTGGTGGAGGAGACTGGAGTTGGAGCTGGAGCTGTTGGGAGGTGTCGTGGGGGATGGTGTCAGGACTGTCCCTTTGTCTTTCAAAGCGGCAGTAGAACTCGTTCAGGTCGTTGGCTAGGCGTCGGTCGTTAATGGAGTGGGGGGCTTTAGGCTTGTAGTTGGTGATCTGCCTGAGCCCTTTCCAGACAGACGCAGAGTCGGTAGCTGAGAACTGGTGTTGGAGCTTCTCAGAGTACTGTCGTTTAGCCTCTTTCACCGCCTTGCTAAACTTGTACTTCGCCTCTTTGAATCTGTCTTTGTCCCCACTTCTGAAGGCCTCTTCCTTTGCAAGCCTTAGCTGTCTGAGTTTGGCTGTGAACCAGGCGTTGTCATTGTTGTAACTCACCCTGGTGCGTGTTGGAACACAGCAGTCTTCACAGAAGCTGATGTATGACATCACAGCCTCTGTGTACTCATCCAGACTGTTGGTAGCAGTCCTGAACACATCCCAGTCAGTAGAGTCCAAACACGCCTGGAGATCCTCCACAGCTTCACTGGTCCACGTCTTTGAAGTCCTCACTACAGGTTTGCAGAGCTTTAGTTTCTGCCTGTAGGCAGGAATCAGGTGGAGCATGACGTGGTCAGAGTGACCCAGTGCAGCACAGGGACGGCGTGATAAGCATCCCTGACTGTGGTGTAACAGTGATCCAGAATTTTCCCCTCTCTGGTCGGGCATTTAACAAACTGTCTGTATTTAGGGAGATCGTGTGTGAGGTTGCCTTTGTTAAAGTCTCCAGAGACAATAACCAAAGAGTCCGGGTTGGTCCGCTCCACACACAGTATCTGGTCGGCGAGCATGCGCTGTGCGTCCTGCACGTTGGCCTGCGGCGGGATGTAAACACCGACCAGAATGAATGAAGCGAAGTTGTTGCCCTGATGTTCATGAGCTCTTCTCTGGTGAAAGAGCTCCGGGTACTGTCGCAAAAAACAGAGTTTACGCACAAAACAAAACAAAACAATGCGCACCAACAAACCGAGGCAGCCGTCCGCGGCGCCATCTTGATGCTTTTTCATTTTCATTTTCTTTTTCATTATCATTTATGTAAAGTAAAATCTTGTGTCTGTTGGCTTCAGACATGAGCTCTGTCTTATGATAATCATCTGGTTGTATAGTATGGTATGGGACAGTGTGCCGTGAAAACTACCATAACAGGAACTCAGTTAAGGAGCTCATCCTGAAGCCTCTTGTGTGTATATGTATATATGTTTTTTTGTGTTTAATGAGGCGGATGTAGAGATGATGGGAATGTTGTTTTTAGTGAGCTCATACGATATATTGTGACTATACTACAATTCAGTAATTGCTTTCTGCTGTTATTAACGATGAGGAGAGACGGCCTCTCTTCACTAATCATCTATGTGCTGCTGATGTGTGATTCTTGCTTGCAAGCAATAAAAGAACTTCTAAAAAAAAAAATTTAGTGTCGAACTTGGTTTTTGACCAACTCTCTTTCTACATTTAATGTTAACTGATGATGTTTTGCAGCTGGCTAATTAAATCTGCTTGTTTGACAGACTGGACAGAGTAGACTGATTATTATCTTTGTAAAGTCATATCCAGCTGAGATGTGTTGGCTGTTTGTTTTCACTGATAATGTCAATGTGAACACAGAGGGCCAGGGTAAGTGTGAAAGCTTTTTAATTACCTCCTCAGGGAACAATGTCACTGAATGAATGCCCTTCTGATTATGACCTGAACCATGTTTGTGCCTTCGTTTTACCTCTGGAATTCTCTCAGGATACAGTTAGAAACCTTTGACCATCTTTGGGCCTCCTGCTCTCTTCTGACCCTTCAAATTTAACACCAAGATCTTGTCTTAAAACCTTAAAATCATCATGCTAACTCATCAGCTTTTGAACAAGCTAAGCCAAGCTAAAGCTAAGCCATCTGTCAGGACCTGCAGTGCAAAGCTATCATATGACAGATAATGTTGCTCAGGAACACAGACTCACAAAGGTTCATATGTTCAGGTCTTCTTCATTTTCCCCACTATTTTAGCTGTACTGGACAGGCCCAGAAAAGAGACACAAATATTTAAGGCTTTAATTGTTTATTTTTTTTGATTCAAGTGAATTCAAAATCATGCAAATGACGGCACCTAATGCTTCCTGCCAGGGGCGGGCTGGGGTTGAAATCCACCCCGGGAGCTTGGTTTGGAGAGGCCTTTTATCCAATCGCATGACAGGCGCAAGTGGAACCGTAATTTTAACATGAATACTTTATTTGCAGTACAAAAACCATCTGATGATATTAAACACCACACACACAGATCAGTCAGTCAGTAGAGTGTATTGAAGTACATATGCTCACGTATACTATCATAGTGTTAGTATAGCATAGTGACAGCCTGTCACTATGTGACGGACAATATAGTTATCTGAATCTTTAATCATTAGCTAGCAGCATCATTGCTATCAAACAAACATGTCGGTGCTGTGGAACTTCTTTGGAGTAAATGAGACAGATGAAACCCAAGCCATCAGCAATCTATGCAACGGGAGCATCTGCAAAAAGTTTCAACGCGACAATGACATCATTGATTGGATCGGTGAATTAAGACATTACGGCCGATCTCACAAATTGCACAAAATGCAAAATATTGGCCGATCCGATATATAGCTGATCAGATCTTCGGAAAGCCTAGTTCTGTGTGCCCTGAACACATCCAAAAACACAAACTACAGTTCTCAACGGGCTTGAAAATTACAACCCGACCCAACGCAGCCCAACATAATGGCATTAATTGTCTGCCTGAAACTGCTGGGTCCTGTGTCGTCACTGGCCTGGCTGACTGTAGCTGTGTTGACCTTCGCCCCTCCACCATCGCTTTCTCCGGCTTCTTTCTTTTTAGCATGTTTACTAATATGAATTCATCCCGCTCCTTTTACTTTTTCTTAAACAGGAAAATAACGGTTTGATGACTGACTAAGCGGCTAAGCCAGTCACATTTCAATAGAAACAAGGCTCAGCTCAAGTTGGGAGAGGCCGCTCATACACCCCTTTAATATGCAAAATATTAGATTGACCCAGTATGATGTTCCACTCTGTGCCACCTGCGGCTGTTTTATGGGGTAAAAAAACGTTCCGACCACCGGCCAGTTTGGCCTGAAACAGACCGACCGTTCAGGAATACTCCCGAACCTCCCTATGGCCACCCGCCCCTGCTTCCTGCTGCTATACAATTATACATTGGATTTTGTTTTCCCCCCATTAAATATGCACAAGTCATTGCTTCATCAGACAAAACATGAAACCAGTTGTTTTCAAAATAATTGACCATTATTACTATGATAAACTTAAATGTTTGGTTTTAATCATACACATACTCATTTAATCATAAGTCCTTTTCCATAATTTTCAAATGTATGACATAATGCACGGTTAGTGTTCAGAGCCAGCTTAAATCAAATCAGTAAATCTCTATGATAACAACCAGCAGAAATGAGATTTTTACATATGTTACGGATATTTGGCATTTTCAGGCCATACATTACAGGGTTGAGAAGGGGCTGGCATGTGAGAAAATATAATGATAGCAAGATTCGAATCATATTAGGCACAGTGCTCATTTCAAATCTGTTCTGAAATATTTCAAAACAAACCCCAAAAGAGAAGTTGAGCAGAGAAGCAAGATGAGGTGTGCAGGTACTGACGGCTTTCTGTCTCGTCTGTTTAGAACCAGAGAAACAAACTATAAGGATCTTTATATATGTGTAAAATATCAGAGTAATAGGACATATGATTGTGAGAGTAGTGGCAATGATTCCATAAATGTTATTGACTGTTGTGTTAGAGCAGGCCTGTTTGACAATGGAGTAGTTGTTACAGTACACTTTGTTAATGATGTTCCCACGCAGCTGTAAAGGGATACTCAGAGACAGTGGAAGAACACAGATAACAGAGGCATATAACCAAACTACAGAAATAAGTATCTTAATCTTGCTACATGTCATACGTGTGTGATACTGCAGAGGACAGCAGATAGCAAGATATCTGTCATAAGACATGACGGCCAAGTTAAAAAATTCTACACTTCCATAAGAATACAAACAGAAAATCTGCAGGAAACAAAGAGAAGCAGAAACAGTGTGAATGTCAGAGAGAATCTGAGTCAGAAGGAACGGAAACAACCCTGAACTACCATACAGTTCATTTACAAACAGACTGCACAGGAACATGTACATAGGTTCATGTAAGCTCCTGTTCATACAGATAACCACGATGAGCAGAAGGTTGGAACAAACAATTACAATATATAAAGACAAAATAATCGTGAAATAGAGATATTTCAAAAGACCAGTGTCAAAGTAGGCACTCAGAGTGAAATATACAACCTGTGTAGAGTTCATCGTGATTGTCTTCACATAAAAAGAGATCACTATTATGTCACCAAACCTCCAGTCCAGCCCCTCGTTCACCAAAGTCAATATACAGTTTAGTTTAGAAATGACACAATTAGTTGTTGACATGTTGTGACATTCACCTGCTGCAGTGAGTCTGAGTCCTCCCTCAGTCAGACTGGGCTGAAACGCTGCTTCTGCTTCTTTTAAAGTGTTCGAGCCAGGGGACGCCTACAGCAGCAGTCTAACCTCATCATCCAGGAACAATTAACTAACTGTAACTCTGAACAGTATGAGGAATAAACACACTATCGTTAATCTGACTTTATTATGTACATGTAAGATGGTGCTTTTGATTTTTTTTATTTCTGATTTCTCTTTTTGCTCTTTATAAAAACAAGGTGGACATGAAGCTATAAAACAAAGGATTGTGAGACTGAACTCACCAACCTGACTGATCACTGACAGAGAATCAGTTCACAGTATAACAGCACGGCGTTCATTTATAGTTTCTGGATCTAATTCTTACTGCAGTGCACACGCTGTGTTGGATGTACTTGTGTCCATCTGTGCACCTGTGGCTGTGTTGATCTTAAAATAAGATGTTCTCAGCAGCATTGATTATTGATAGTGTGTTACTATCTTGCTTGAGGCAGCAGAAAGCAACAGCACAGTTATTTTTTTATTCACTGCATGGTGTTTCAAAGTGCAAAGCAATGTTGAACATTTCTGCTGCTGGAGGGATTGCTGCAGGTGATACATACTCCCCCTATTAAAGATGTTTTAATAAACTAACTTCTGTTAGTAATTATTATAATGTTTATGCCCTGGCCTTCCTGATCAGTGCAGTGTAAGGATGTTCAAACCCTTTCATACTGTTTATTCATCTGCCGTCATCCGTTCATTCTCCAGGACCACTCAGCTGTCACTCATAATATACACGATTCATATTAATGTGTGTTTTCAGACACACTTTCAAAATGTTATCAAATGAGAATTTTCCAGAGATTCCTGACAGCCTGGTGGTTGGAGTTGGGGGTAGAGAGGGGAGAGAGTTTAACATCCTAATAGCCTGGTGGATAAAGCTGTTGGTGAGTCTGGTGGTGCAGGAACAGAGGCTCCTATACCTTCTTCCTGAGGGTTAGAGGGTTAACAGACTCCCTCGCTTGAGTTTGCACAGGAAGTAGAGGCGCCACTGGGCTTTCTTCACCAGGGATGTGGTGTTGGTGGTCCAGGAGAGTTCCTTACTGACATGCACCCCCAGGAATTTGGTGCTGCTCATTCTCTCCACTGTAGCACCATTGATGGTCAATGGCAGGTGTTGGGTGAGGCCTCTCTGGAAATCGACAACAATCTCCTCGGTCATGCTGACATTCAGTAGGAGATTGTTGTCTCTGCATTATGTGGTCAGAAGGTTGACCTCCCTCCTGTAGTGGGTCTTGTTACCAACCACCAGAGCTGTGACGTGCGCAAACTTCACTATGTGGTTGGTGCTGTAGGTTGTTGTGCAGTCGTGTGTCAGCAGGGGGAAGAGCAGGGGAATGAGCACACAGCCTTCGGGGCCCCTGTGCTCAGTGTGATGCTGTGTTGTTGCAAGCACGTACTACTTGTGGCCTCTGACTAGGAAGTCCAGCAGCCAGTTGCACAGGGAGATGAGGGAGCTGAGCCCCAATTTATCAAGTTTGCAGATGAGTTTCTGGGGGATTATAGTATTTAATGTTGAGCTGAAGTCAATGAACAGCATTCTCACATATGAGTCTTTTTTGTCCAGTGGGTGAGGGCTGGGTGGAGAGCAGCACAGATTACATCCTCTGTGGATCGTTTGGCTCGGTGTGCAAACTGGAAGGGGTCCAGGGTGGGGGGTAGGATGGATTTGTTGTGTGACATGACTAGCCTTTCGAAACACTTCACGATGATGGGTGTCAGTGCGACAGGACGGCAGTCGTTGAAGCAGGATGGAGCAGATTTCTTTGGCACAGGTATGATGGTGGCGGCCTTGAAACATGATGGAACAACAGCTTGCCTCAGAGAAGGGTTAAAGACGTCTGTGAAGACATCATTAAGCTCTTCTGCGCAGTCCTTCAGCACACAACCAAGTATGTTATCTAGACCTGTTGCCTTGCAGATGTTGATAACAGAGAGTGTCCTCTTTACGCTGGCGGCAGACAGGCACAGAGTCTGATCTTGGGGAGGGGGTGGGGTCTTCTGCGGGCATGTGTTGTTTTGTGCTTTGAAGCGTGCAAATAAGCTGTTCAGGTTGTTGAGCAGAGAGGTGTTGCTCTCACAGCTCTGTGGCACAGGCTTGTAGGCCATGATGGCCTGGGTGACCTGCCATAGGCCCTGTGCATCTCTGCGGTCTCTGAAGTGGGAGGTTATCTTGTGTGTGTAATCCTGTTTTGTTTCCTGATGCCACGGGACAGGTTGGCTCTTGCTGTTCTCAGACCAGATTCATCACCGGCTCTGATGGCGCTGTCTCTAGCCCTCAGCAGCCTGTGGACATCTCCTGTAAGCCATGGCTTCCGGTTAGCCCAAGTGATGATGCTTTTTGTGTAGGTCACATCATCGATGCACTTGGTGATGTAAGAGATCACAGTGTCTGTGTACTCCTCAGTGTCTGTGTGGTTGCTTTGCATGCTCCTTTGAAAGTAGCGTAGACAAGGTCCAAAATGTTATCCCCCCTTGTCAGGAAATCAACATGCTGGTGAAGTTTCGGAAGGACAGTCTTGAGATCAGCATGATTGAAATCTCCGTCAGTCGTTCCTGGATGAGCATGATGTCCTGGAGGTTTTCCAGTCTGGTTTAAAATAGGTGTCAACATTTACAATTTTTTGTACACGTGCAAACGGGGCTTCTAACTGACATTTACCCGGTTACACATTGGAGATTTATGATCTCTTTCTATTGCATTTGCGCTATATAACCGCTAGAGGGTTCTGTCTCTATTCAAATATCTCCTAATC
Source organism: Acanthopagrus latus (assembly GCF_904848185.1). Classification (NCBI taxonomy): domain Eukaryota; kingdom Metazoa; phylum Chordata; class Actinopteri; order Spariformes; family Sparidae; genus Acanthopagrus; species Acanthopagrus latus. The sequence continues at coordinate 608,316 of NC_051040.1, read as the reverse complement.
CCATTAAATCAAAGCCATTCCAGTAGTTACCAGACAAAAACGTATTCTTGTAGACCCACTACAAATAGGTACTAAATTATAGCCAACATAACAGATAAATCACAGAACTTAATTTAACATCTTAAGGCTTAGGCCTACATATAACAGAACGTAAAATGAGTTGAAAATAAAATCATCTATCATTTTGACAGACAAGAAAAAGTACAAGTCAAAACTGAAAAAGGTTTAACCTTTTTTATTCATTGTTTTAAATTCTCACATTTACAATTTGTTTTTAAACTTTTTTTAACGTGCAACTGCATTCACTGAAATGGGAAAAAAAAATGTGTTTTCGTCCAGGTCATAAAAAGCAGACAGTACACCATCCAACAATATAATCAATGTACAACAACACACAACAGCTAAAATAACAAGCCATTAACAGTTTTTGTTTTCAGCAGCACTATGATGACTTGAGCGCTGCGCTCTTCTCCCCTTTCCTCTGTAGCCTATTTTACACAGCAGCTGTCTTGCCTTTAAGTGATCGCGCTGGTCTGAAAAACACAATAACAAAAACAAAAACAAAAGTTTTTTAAAATTATCTTTAGGAATGGCCAAGAACGACATTTTACCGGTATGCAAAATAAATCACCGAATGCAAATAGAATAGCCTAACTGAGATCAAAACAATAATGGAAATATATTAATATGGGTAATAGGCTAATAGTGCAAGAGAAAAATAACTGTATAATAATTCAGTACCTCTGCAGGTTTTTGTTGAGGAAGATGAGCTTATTGACATTGTCTGGTAGTAACCTGGAGAGGAACTTTCTGGCCAACCTTGACATGATGGGGTATTGCAGTTTATGGGCTCTCCACCACACAAGGGGGTCTGCATGTCGAGGGCCACCATTTCAGCTATTAAGATGCTGATATGTGCACTCCATGCCTTGTCAGATTTCTTCAATTTGTATGTATCATCCCTCATGCTAGCCTGTGAACCGCTAGCGGTAGAACCGATGCCAGCAGCGGTCTCTCCCTCAAACTTGTTCGGGTGTTTCTGCATGGATCCCGTGCTGTTGCTGTAAGCCAACTTTGCCTGACATAGCCTACACTCAACTTGATTTCCACGGGCAGTTTGCTCAGTAAACTGCCACACAGTGCTCTGCTTGTTGACCGCCACCATTGCGTCCCTGAGTCAACTTGAAGTGACATTGTGCCCCATTCATCTATTATGTATGCGGATAACTGCACTAATGGGAAGATTAACTGTATAGTTAGTTAATGTTATTATCTGAAGCATTCAGGCAACATTATCACCCCTAAAAATACTATATATATTGGTGAGAAATGAACGAGTAGGAGGAGGAGGAGGAAAAAAAAAAAAAGACGTGTAAACGGTTATTGATTTTTCTAAACCCTTCTTATTTGTTATCCGTGTACCCATTTACACGTGTAAATGTTGACACTCCTAGTTTAAAACACAGCATAGTACAGTCAGCTTTATTAAAGGTCCCATATTATACTGTTTTTCATCAATTTCACACAGCTGTCAGAGGTCAAAAACTCTGTATTCGATATGCATTGCCCCAAACCCATGTGTGGTCCTGAATTACAGCTGTCTAAAAGTCACTCTACAGAGCTCTATTCAGAGCAGTCTGATTGTGTGCCCACACCTTTAAATGCTAATGAGCCCCATCTGTCAATGCTTACTTGGAGAGCCCTGCCTGCTAAGTCACTCTCAGGGAGAGGAAGCCCCTTGTGTTAGCAGTAGCATGCGCTAATGTTTATGGTGAATATAAGGCTATGGCTCGCGGAGATTGTTTTGTTCAACCGAACTAGTTTGACCCAGAATGGGACCCAGAAGGAGAGGCTCCTGAAGAAGTACAGACTCTGTGGCTACAGCAGGACGTTTCAGAATGGTTAGTGTGTCTGTATAATGTTAGTTTGTTCGTATGTGTTGTTACAGTTACTACCATGTAGCTAATGGCTAACAGCTACTGAAAGCTGTGTTTGTCTCCAACACAGCTCCCAAACCCTTGGACACTGTTCACACTGGCGACACTTTTCAGCGCAGTTGCTGGGTCCGGTATGGGTGGGACTGATCCTTTTACGAGGGTCAGTGTCGAGGTAAAGCCAGCCTTGTACTGACCCTCGTTACTGAAGCAGTCCAATGTGAAGTGGTTAGCACACACACATACAAGCTAACATGAACCATAGCCGGCACGTTGTCAGTAAAAAATTAAACGCAACCACTGTCTCTTCTGTTGTTCTGTAGCTGGGACAGAATATAGGCTGATGTTAATTTTTACAACCAACAACAGATTAATTTGTGTGTCTAACTCTGAGCGATGACGTTGTGAAACACTGCTATCTTACCACTGGACACACCAAACTTCACCATGGGGATGAATGCCCCCTTTTCGGATATCTCGTATCACTGAGCAGAGGAGGCCGGCCTATGATGAAGACTCCTTTCATTAAGTAACTCTAGCAGCTGAATCTGAACAGCCTGTAGGAGCGCCGTTTTACCAGTGGGTGGGCTGCAGAGACCATGCAGGAAACACGTGTTTTCCTCATTCTGGGAGCAGGTAGGCTCAGGGAGGACCAGTTTATATACTGTACGAAGTGACCAGAGAAAACATGATTTTCATAATGTGGGACCTTCAAGTTCCAGGCATGGCTGACCTTTTGTCCAGGGCAAAGTAAATCGTAAAAAGAATATGCTGGCAATTCTGGACTCCTCCAGTGTCTCTCATGCTGTGTTTAGCATAGAAATGGCCAAGTCTGGGTTAGGGTTAGGGTGAACCTCAGTGCCAGGTCCCCTGTTATCTGCCCCAGTCTGCAAGTAACAAGGCTGAATCCCTGCCAGTTAAGCTCGCGTTTGTGAGCCTGCAGCCATCCTGCTCTTATTCAGCTAACCACCAACCTGCAAGCCTCCATAAAGTTTTTAATCTGATGATCCCTTTGGGCCCTTTTTGGGGGAACCCGGTTAATGACGACCTAGTTGAAGGAGGACCCCCACAAGAAGGACAGCCCTCTGAGAAACTCAAGGCTACCATCATTTAGCTCCCTGGTGTCTTTCTTATTAGACCTTGCTCCAGAAACAGGTGGTCTTCAGTCAGTCAACATAGAGCCACCACCCATTTCCCTGTCAGATGCCCTGAAACCACCGTCCAAGATGCCCCCAAAAAGGAAGTATGGCTCCTGCTAATATTGTGCCTCTCTGTCACCCAGTTGATGGCCCCTGACAGTGTCCTCTCTGTTCCTACTCTGGGGACACCTGCAGTCCTTATCATGTTGTGGGTCCCGGCAGGCGCCCTTCCTGGACAGCTGTTGTTTGTATAAAACAACAGCTCCAGCAGGCGACACAGGCTGAACTGTGTGTGATGTGACCATGTTTCATTTACACAGTTAAATCTCTGGTGTGTTGGGACATGCTTGTGCTTCTTTAAACCTTTGTAATGTTGAACATTTAAAAAAAAAAAAAGCAAAGTTATCGATCCTAAATGGTGCCTTTGAAGCAAACTGATAATTTATTGGATATAAAAGAGGACATTTTAATACTAATTAGGTCCCTTTTAAAGAATGACTTTGAATTCAACTTCATCAACTTTAGCGTATTTTATTCTTGGAGCTTATTTGCACATTGGAAACTTGAGACACCTGTATTTTATGTTAACAGCTTTACTTTACATTGTTATTGTGTTTGTCAACATTTCCCTCATCGTGGTTATCTGTATGAACAGGAGCTTACATGAACCTATGTACATGTTCCTGTGCAGTCTGTTTGTAAATGAACTGTATGGTAGTTCAGGGTTGTTTCCGTTCCTTCTGACTCAGATTCTCTCTGACATTCACACTGTTTCTGCTTCTCTTTGTTTCCTGCAGATCTTCGTTTTATATACATATGTCAACGTACAGTTTTCTAATTTAGCCGTCATGTCTTATGACAGATATCTTGCTATCTGTTGTCCTCTACAGTATAAAACACGTATGACACCTAAAAAGGTATGTCTGTTAATAATTGTCTTATGGTTATACTCTTGTGTGAAATGTCTGATTACTTTATCCTTAAACATCCATTTGAAGTTTTGTGGAAACATTATAGACAGTTTGCATTGTCATAACTACCTTATTGTAAAACTGTCCTGTTCTGACACCAGAGTGAACAACATTTATGGACTTTTCACCACGAATATATCAATTTTGGTTCCTCTGTTTCCAATCATTTTCTCTTACATGAAAATTCTCCACATTTGTTTTTCTGGTTCCAAACAGACGAGACAGAAAGCTGTCAGTACCTGCACACCTCACCTCGTGTCTCTTCTGAATTTTTCTTTTGGGTGTTTCTTTGAAATAATTCAGACCAGACTTGATATGAACAGTGTTCCCAGTGTGCTGCGAATTGTTCTGTCTCTGTATTTTGTAATCATTCAGCCACTCTTGAATCCGATCATGTACGGACTGCAAATGTCCAAAATACGAAATACATGCAAAATTCTCTGCTGTTATAAAATGTTGACTATTCACAGAGATCTGACGTTAACATAAGAAAGCAGCATTGAATAATTCATATTTTGCACTGAAGAGAACTGCAGAATGTAACACTCCTGACAATGTTCAACTGGATAATATGTAATGTGGAGTACTGCAATATAATTACAGTAACATATTTAATAATTAATGAAGTTTGTAATGAATATGACTTAGGCAGTGAGTCTGACTAAAAGCCTGTGTATGTTTTGAAGTGTAGCAGCACTCTGCACAATAAAAGGCCAACATTATCAAATTAAAATATAATAAAATACAAGACATTTATTTTTTCTATGAAAACTGAAAAAATCTCAGTTTTAGCACGTAGTCATTATGTCACTGTTGTACGAAGTGCAATTAAAGTATTGAGCAGAATTCATTGTTGACTTCAGCACCTGGTTCAGCACCTGTGAGGGTTGATGGATATTACTGAGCTGGCTGCTTAATAACCCCAGGTTAATGATGAGCTGATATAATGTTATTTAAGAGGTCTCTGATTCACAAAAAGTATATCACTAATGATATTATCATGAAAACATGTCCATGAAGTTTTGCAGTGAGTGCAGTTTTCCATGAAGCTACAGAGCTGACAGCAAGAGAGGAGAGCAAAGATATGATTGGCTGCAAAACAGTAAATGTCCCTAATCAGCTGATACGAGGACAAAGTAGAAGAGGGAAGGGAATAAAAAACAGTCTTCCTGACTTCAGTTAATCCCAAGCTTTAGTATGGTGGTGTCCATTTGTTGAAGTTGTCATGGTAGCTGTGAGTGTGTGGGAACATCATTCACAAAGTGTACTATGAAAACTTCTCTATGGTCAGACTGGCCTGTTCCAACACCACAGACAACAACATCTGTGGACTTGTTTACATGTTTACAGTAATCTTTTCTCTTACAATTTTAATTCTCTCCTCCTTGAACTGGCACCTTATCATGGTGGAGGAGTGTGAGCACCTGAATGATGCACCTGAATGATCCTAGGAGCTATATTGTCCGGTGCTCAATGCCCCTGGTAGTGTCTCAATGCAAACAGGTCCTAGGTGACAGGTCAGACTAAGATCAGTTCAAAAGCCCCTAATGACAGAAAGAATATCAAGGATGATTACGTCACCAGGATTGGCATCACCGGGGCCCCACCCTGGAGCAAGGCCTGGGATTGGGGCTCACAGGCGAGCGCCTGGTGGCTGGGTCTTTGTCCATGGGACCCGGCTGGGCACAGCCCGACGGAGCGACATGGACCCGCCCTCCAGTGAGCTTACCACTCGCAGGAGGGTTCAGAGGGGGCAGGTGCTGTGTGATTTGGGTGGTGGTCGTGGGCGGAGGCCCCGTCAACCCAATCCCCAGACGGTGACTCTAGCCATGGGGAATGTCACCTCGCTGGGGGGGAAAGAGCCTGAGCTGGTGCAGAGGTTGAGCGGTACCGGCCAGAGATAGTCGAGTTTGCCTCCACGCACAGTCTGGGCTCTGGAACCCAACTCCCTGAGAGGGGCTGGACTCTCTTCTATTCTGGAGTTACCCACGGTGAGAGCCAGCGAGCTGGTGTGGGCTTGCTTATAGCTCCTCAGCTCAGCCGCCATGTGTTGGAGCTTACCCCGGTGAACAAGAGGGTTGTTTCCCTGCGCCTTCGGGTCAGGTATAGGTCTCTCACTGTTGTCTCGGCTTATGGGCCGAACAGCCTCAGGAGGGGGAAGCAGTCCTCCACCAACACTGTTTACAGTGGAGGTGGGGAGCTGTTGACCTCGACTGGGGACATTGTTGGGCGGTGGCAGGAATACTTTGAGGATCTCCTCAATCCCACTGGCATGCCTTCCATAGAGGAAGCAGAGGCTGGGGACTCAAAGGTTGACTCATTCATCATTCATTCAAGCCGAAGTCACTGAAGCTCCTTGGTGGCAAAGCACCGGGGGTGGATGAGATCTGCCCTGAGTACCTCAAGTCTCTGGATGTTGTGGGGGCTGTCTTGGTTGACACGTCTCTGCAGCATTGCATTGCAGTCGGGAACAGTGCCTCTTGACCGGTAGACCGGGGTGGTGATCCCCCTATTCAAAAAGAGGGACCGGAGGGTGTGTTCCAACTATCGGAGGATCACACTCCTCTGCCACACTGGGAAAGTCTATTCCAGGGTACTGGAGAGGAGAATTTGGCCGATAGTCGAACCTCGGATTCAGAAGGAACAATGCGGTTTTCGTCCGGGCCACAGAACACTGGACCAGCTCTGTACCCGCCGCAGGGTGTCCACATGTGTTTTGTGGACTTGGAGAAAGCATTCGACCGTGTCCCTCGTGGCATTCTGTGGGAGTACAGGGTCGGAGGCCCTCTGTTAAGGGCCGTACGGTCCCTGTACGACCGGAGCAGGAGTTTGGTTCTCATTGCCGGCAGTATGTCAGACCTGTTCCCAGTGCATGTTGGACTCCGGCAGGGCTGCCCTTTGTCACCAGTTCTGTTCATTATTTCTATGGACAGAATTTCTAGGCACAGCCATGGGCTGGAGGGGGTCTGGTTCGGGAGCCACAGGATTTTATCTCTGCTTTTCGCGGATGATGTGGTCTTGTTGGCTCCTTCGTGCCAGGACCTCCAGCATGTCCTGGGGCAGTTTGCAGCTGAGTGTGAAGCAGCTGGGATGTGAATCAGCACCTCCAAGTCCAAGGCCATGGTTCTCAACCGGAAAAAGGTGGCTTGTTGGGGGAGAGTTACTGCCTCAAGTGGAGGGTGGCGGAGCGCTCCTTTAGAGATAGGGTGAGGAGCGCTGTCACTCGGGAGGAGCTCAGAGTAGAGCCGCTGCTCCTCCACATCGAAAGGAGCCAGCTGAGGTGGCTCGGGCATCTGTTTCGGATGCCCCCTGAACGCCTCCCTCAGGAGGTGTTCCTGGCATGTCCCGCCGGGAGGAGACCCTGAGGAGGACCCAGGAAATGCTGGAGTGACTATGTCGCCCAGCTGGCCTGGGAACGCTTGGGATCCTCCCGAAAGAGCTGGAGGAAGTGTCCGGGGTGAGGGAAGTCTGGGTGTCACTGCTCAGGCAGCTGCCCCCGCAACCCGGCCCCGGATAAGCAGACGAAAATGGATGGATGGATGGATGGAATTTTAATTCTCTACACGTCCATGAGGATCTTTAAAGTGTGTTTCAGCACCTGCTCACCTCACTTCTCTGCTCAACTTTTCGTTGTTTCTTTGAAGTTTTACAAAACAGATTTAATTTCAACAGTCTACCAAACATGCTGCACATTTTTTGGTCATTACACTTTCTCACTGGCCAACCACTCTTTAACCCTGTACTTTATGAACTGAAACGTAGCATAGCATGTGTAACCACTGAAAAAAAATCACTTCCAAGATACTTTATAAAGTTGTCTTAAAGTTACGCACAAGTACTTTTTAAGTAATTATTTTTGCTATGATATTTGGCCAAAATGTTTTGCCAGCGTTGAGTAAAATTCCAGCCACTTACCACTAAACTTAACATTTGTGAAGATATTAAGGAAATGTAACTTTTTTTTAAGTTGTAAGTAATATTTAACCAATCAAAGGCTGATTATGATCAATCATTTTGAGAATAAAAATTACATATCCGTGATGAGTTGTTCCATACCAACCATGGACCTCCAAGTTCATGTCTTGAATTTTTTGGAAAACAAATCACACAAATACTTCTATCAAAGTTACTGTATCTTGTGAAGTTCTACAGCTGTACTGTGAATACTTTTGGCTCTGAATTTCTCAGCCAAAAGTCATAATCTTATTGAAAACGGACGGGATCAGTTTTCACTTTCTTGAACCTAATGTTGATTCCGTGTAGCACAACTTATTTGGTCCTGCAGAAGAAACTGAGTGACACACAGCCTGCCATTAGCACACTAGCTCAGTTAGCCTCACACCTATATGCTCGCAGTAGCTGACTTGAGTGTGCATGGACTGCGACAGTGAATCATGGGAGCAGTCCAGGCGATGGGCCTCAGAAGTCTGCAGTGAAAGAAGCTGGACATCTGACTGGGACTGATCACAGCCTCTGACACTGACAGATGCCAGTTTGAAGACAAGGGATAATATATGAAGGTAATTTACAGCCACTCTGACCAGGACCACGAATCCTGGGATGAGAGGGGTGACAGGAAAGAGCAGCAGGGCAAAAGTAGTCCACATGTGAAAACAACGTGCAGAGCTGGAATAATGCTGACAGCAGTCTGACATCATCACTGCTGATATGGAAACTTTAAAAGAAGCAAAAGCAGACTTTCACCTCAGTGACGGGGGACTTGGTGTAAATGATCTTTAGGATTCATACAGTGTCAGACTGTTTAGATAAACTGTATCAGTGATCCATAGAACTGATTTTCATAATAGCATAATAAGTTTAGTTCGTTTTTTCATATTTATTTTTACGGCGATTTCATTGCTTGATTGTTTGTTGTATGCTGTTCATGTATTGAAAGTGCTGTATGTCTAGAATAAGGATACATTTCATTCTTAATCACATTATTAAAACTATAGAAAGTTCTCTGTCCTGGACAGTTTAACTGATGTGCTATGAACTAAAAGCAGAATCATGGTAAATTCCACACGTACTTCTTACTTCACCCTTGCTGCCTACTGTGACACTGGGATTTTCAGGTATTTACTTTTCATGATTGTTATGTTATTATATATGTTAATAATTTGTTCCAACCTTCTGCTCATTGTGGTTATCTGTATGAACAGGAGCTTACATGAACCTATGTACATGTTCCTGTGCAGTCTGTTTGTAAATGAACTGTATGGTAGTTCAGGGTTGTTCCCGTTCCTTCTGACTCAGATTCTCTCTGACATTCACACGGTTCCTGCTTCTCTTTGTTTCTTGCAGATTTACTGTTTGTATACATATGCAAATGTCCAATTTTGTAACTTATCCGTCATGTCTTACGACAGATATCTTGCTATCTGTTATCCTCTACAATATCACACACGCATGACATGTCACAAGGTTTCCATGCTTATTGCGTCAGTATGGTTGTACCCATTTCTTGAAGTTGCTGTCATGGTAGCTTTGAGTGCTCCTTTACAGCTGTGTGGGAACATAATTCACAAAGTGTACTGTGACAACTTCTCTATCATCAAACTGGCCTGCTTCGACACCAGAGTCAACAACATCTATGGACTTGTTTACACATTTACCATAATAGTTGGTGTTTTAACTTTAATTTTTTATAGTTATTTAAAGATTCTTATTATCTGTTTCTCTGGCTCTAAACAGACGAGACAGAAAGCTGTCAGCACCTGCACACCTCACCTCGTGTCTCTGCTCAACTTCTCTTTTGGTTGTTTCTTTGAAGTATTACAGAGCAGATTTAATATGAACAGTCTACCAAACATGGTACGCATTTTTTTGTCATTATACTTTCTGACATGCCAACCGCTCTTTAACCCTGTACTTTATGGACTGAAAATGTCAAAAATACGTACATTATTTAAACTTACTGTTTTTGGTAAGATGTAAAGTACCATTAAACATCATGTAATACTGTATATCATTTTTTACTCTCATGAAATCTCAACAAAAACAATGATTGTTTATCAAATATGAATACTTTTATCAATAAGTCAGAACAAATGTCGCCCTCAAAATAAAGTGAATGTTTACATTGTTAAGCTGTCATTAAGTTGTTACAGAGACCTAAATTTGGGCAAATCAATAGATTCAAGATTCAATTCAAGATTCAAAGCGTTTGTTGTCATATGCACAGTGAAGAAACATGTTCTCAATTATGCAATGAAATTCTTAATTTGCTGTCCACAGAATGCCAACAGTGTAATAAAGAAATATGGGTCAATGACGTATAAGGTTTTTCAACATGCCAATTTTAAAATACCCAAAATAAGTATATTTTTCGCAACTGTTCAAACATTAAGGATGTTGTGTATACAAAATTGAACGTTACAATTATAAATTTAGCAATTTTAGTGTTTTTTCATATAGATGAATTTCCCCTGGCCTTAAAAAATGTCATGTGGTGCGACCATAATTTATCTAAAAATTAATACATTTTCTTAACATACTTAATAGTGTTTTACAAATTGTCAGTAATATCAAGTATATAGAAACAAAGTGTTTGCATTTCATTTGAATTTTTGTAAATAATGCTCTCATAATTTAGCTATATAATGTCACACATTTTTTCTTTAAATTGGATAATAATGATAAAAATGTTTTAAAATAACCTTTCACTTAAGCATATTGTATCAGTTATTAAAGTATTAGTTACAGAAATTAGATATTTTAGTTTGTATTTGATATAGGTATTGTTATTATTGGTCGCACCACATGATGGGTGGTCGCGCCAAATGACGTGAAGACCTTGTATCATTAAAAATCAATTTAAAGAGACCAATAAACAATTAATTCCATGCAAATTTCAACCAGATTTTATTAACATTTCAAACATGAAAACAAACATTTCATTTCATAAACATTTTTTGACAAAAATCTAACTGTATAGTGGCCCAGGACTTTTTAAACTTTGCCCAATCTTTGCATGAACAACATCAATACAAACATTTAATTTCATAAACATTTTTTTGACAAAAATCTAACCGTGTGTGTGTTAGTGTCTGTGTGAGTGTTTGTGTGTGTGCATATGTGACACTAACCCCAAGCCTTCTTGAATTTTGCCCAGTCTTGGCTCAATCTTTGCCCAATCCTCGCATGAACAACATGAACAGAAACATTTCATTTCATAAACATTTTTTTGATTTTCTGATAAAAATCTAACCGTGTGTGTGTGTGTGTGTATGTGTGCGTGTGTGCCGCTAACCCCAGGCCTTTTTGAACTTTGCCCAATCTTGGCTGGTCAACTTTGAGTAGCGTGAGGTTGCTGGCTCAGGTTCTTCAATGACAAAGAGAACATCTTTCTTGTAGTAATATATAATATCTGGCACTTGTGGCCACATGAACAAGTTATTTTCTCCTGACTGTCGCATGGAGGTAACTTGTACTTCCTCTCCCACAACCTGAAGGACCTGGCCAACGTAGGGAAGTTCATCATAGCTGACTATGACAAACTTTCCACTCAAGTCTTGAAGAGGTTGTTTCTTTGGTGGCTCAGGAGCGCTTACGGGATCGTCGGTGGTGTTCCTCAAATCTACTTTCACTGGCTGGTAACATAGGCATGTCTTCATTTCTGCATGCTTGCAGAAGCACGAGACCTCCCTGTGACTGATTTGTGCAGCTTGTGAAGACAAAACCTGGTGTATTTTTAAGGTTCCCTTCACAGCTGTCAATTTCCCTGGAATCAGCTCATCATATTTCTGGATGCTCTCTTCGCTTACCCAGTAATGAGTAATGGTCGACCCTGATTTTTTGGTCAGCATCTCATACAAATCCAGTGGAGCCTGCAGCTCACCTCCCCGACGAACATAGAGATCTGCATCCCTCTTCACTGCACCACCGATACCATCCGGGGCACCCTTTCCGTGGGACTTTTCCGAATAGTTCCATGTAACATGCTTGAACCCAGAAAGGAAAGGCACAGTACTGAGGAGATAAAAGTTAGCTTTGTTCCTGTACTGTGTAACAGGTCCGTCACTAATTATATGTAGGGCTGTAATCTCTGGGTAGGTTGTGGGAAGCTCTTTCAGTATGGGCTCCAGGTGTGCCCATACTGCCCTCTCGTCATGGCGGAGGCTGTCTGATAGCGTTGCGTATGATTTTGTCCCATGGACTGTGTAGAGAATAGCGGTGTGTATTGTGGCCTGCTTTCTGCTGCCTCCAAAATGATAAGCTTGAATTTCTGTACTCAACTTGCAGGAGTAGTTTTCAGAAAAATCAATGTGAAGCACTGCTTCAGCTTCTGTGAGATTCTGTTTTAGGCCACGAAACTTTTCTGTTTGGTGGATCCAGTTGAACTGGTGTATGGCTATACATTCTAGCTTTTTGTGGAACAGCACTTTTAAGTCCTTGATTGTCCCTGTATGTGTTTGTTTTAAGACATTTGCAAAGACTTTCTCTCCATTTGTTGAAGTTACTCACTCCCATTGTTCCCAAGAAACCTCTGCAGAGGGTGTCTCAGGTAATTCGACTTCATCAAAGCAGCACTTTGGGCATACACGATCCATACATGCTTTGTTTTTAGGGTCACAAACAATCATATTCAATAATTCTGAGATGCTGGTTGTCTTCAACAGCCCTCTCTTGGTAAGTTTGTTAATCAGTAGCCGGACATTCTCATGTTCCACACATGCACATGTATCTCTGTCACTGGTCTTTGGCTCTGTGATATAAAAAGGCCATCTTCTGACAAATTGTCGGTAAGACATGGAGAGATCCTGTTCCACCTCTGTTTGATACTGAGCATGGAGCTCAATCAGGGGCTTTGTTAGAACTCTTCTTTGCATTTTCTGTTTATTTTTGGTAATGGTGTCTTTTTTCCCTGCTAACAGACGGCTGTTTTCATCTCTGGACAGGAAATTGATAACTGCTTGCTTTCTTTTTGTTGACAGTTTCTTGTGCCCCCTTGGCTTGAATTTTTCACTTAGGCCTACTGTTTGTTTTCCCATTAACCTCTTCTCACTCTTTCTGGATTTATCCCTCAGTTTTTTCATCTCTGCTAGCTGTTTCTTCAGATGTAAGACCTGCTTTCTCAGTTGACACTTCTCTCCCTGCAGTTTTTTGCAACGTTTTTCTGCTGATGTATTCTTTCTTTTATTCCTCTCTGGTGTGGAGGACACCGGTGGATTAAAATCCTCATTTAGAGGCATGGGGTCTTCCACAGGTGGCTGCTCTGGCTGCTCTTGTGGCTGTTCTTGGGCAACATCTACACCAACCAGAACTGGTGGAATATTCTCCATGGATGGTGGAGTAAGGTCTAACACAGCATTTGCCATATTTTTTCTTTCTCTGTAAGCACTGGATGCTGCCCTCCATTTCTCTCTCTGTTTCTTTTTCATCTTCTCTGGTAGCTCACTTGCCTTTACATATGGAATCTTCCCCTGCAGTTTCCTTCTCTGGTAGCTGAAACAATAATGTAATATATTGTCATGCCCTAAATCCCTAGTCTATTTTTATTTTGGACAACTATTAGATCACAGTAATTGAACATGTTAATGAAAAAAGTCCACCAGGTAATGAAAAACACAGAGAAACACGTACTGCAAGTTGCTTCATTGATTGTTTTGATTTTTTAAAACTTTTTAACACACCTTTCTCTTCTCCTGGCAAGGTACTCTGCTCTTGCTGTGGGGTCAGAGTTGACACGCTGCCTGTGGCGAGCGCTTTTAACTTTGCTTGGCAGTGGCATCTGGTAAAATAAATTAAAATGAGTTAAATAGACAAATAATAATTAATAAATTGCTAATAACTGCATAAGTACCCAAGTGAAATTGCATGCTTTTACTATTTTTTCTTATATTTTACAAAGATGAACTAACCATTATTTCTGAAATATTAGCAAAATGACTCATCAAATATCCAAAAAATAGTCAAAATAATAATAAAAATTAAGTACTTAATGTTGATCAATCATCAATTGAATATAAAAAGCACAAAAACTGCCAATCTAGGTAATATATCTATGATGGAAATCTGCAGTGGTCGCACCACATGATAATTGGTCGCACCACATGACATTTTCAAGTTCAGTCAAATATTACTATGACAAGATTAGCAACATAAACAAAGCTAGCTAGCTTTCCACAAAAGGACACTATGAAATTTATAATAAAAATACAAATTTGCAGAAAAAACTTAAATTAATTGTTTTTTTGAGGTCATACCACATGATATCCAAATGTGGCAACAACATTACAGCCATTAAAAAAGTTCTTTTTTTTTAAAAAATGAGAGAGCCACAAACCTTCTTTCTGCTTCCATAGCTCTATGACAAAATGGTGGATGATGCAAATTCCTGTCCTCCAGTAGATTTCAAAATAAAAGTTCCAAAAGTGGTCATTTATTGATGGTCGCGCCACATGATATTTAATGAAATGCATATGATTGGACAAAGTTTGTTTGTATATTATGAAAGAAATATAACTGCAAAAGCTTTGCAATTTTGTACAGGAATACAAAACACTTTGTAAATCATGCCAAATAGGGCAGAAAATAAATTGTAATATATTTAGAGTAATTTCAAATAGGTTTTCAAAACAGCAGTCATGGCTGGACGGTCGCACCACATGATATTTTGACACTTTAAATAACAGAAAAATTACAAATAACTCCTGATTTTTGAAAAGTTGAAGTGACTACATATAAGGGAGAGATACTATATATAGATAGTATATTTTTTGTACGTTTAAACCTTTTTTTAACTTAAAAAATACAGCCGGACAGAATATTTAGGCGTCACGTCATTGACCCTTATATACATCCAAAATATACAATATAAAAAGTAGAGTTGAGGGTAGAAGTGTGAACAGTCCATGCTGGGGGTGGGTGGAGTCTTTGAGGGTGGAGGCAGCTCTCCTGTGGTAGATGCGGTGGTAGATGTTCTGCAGACAGGCCAGTGAAGTTCTGCTGATCTTCACTCTTTAACACTCTCTGCGGTCCAAAGCAGAAGCACTGCCGTACCAGACGGGGATACAGCCCGTCAAGATGCTCTCAACAATGCAGCTGTAGGTTTCTGAGGATCATGAGGACATGCCAAACTTCCTCAGCCTCCTCAGAACATTCAGTTGCTGTTGGGCCTCTTTACCAGCTGTGTAGTGTTGAGTGACCAGGTGAGGTCATCACTGATGTGGACGCCCAGGTATTTGAACCTGCTCACCCTCTCTACTTTAAGCTCCCATATGTACAGTGGCTGATGAGGTCACCTCTTCTTCCTCATGTCCATTATCACCTCCTTTGTCTTGGGTTAGGGTTAGGGTTAGGTGTTGTCTTTGTGGGAGGCAACACAGTCGTAGGTGAACAGGGTGTCGAGGATGGTGCTGAGGATGCATCCCTGTGGAGTGCCAATGTTTGTGATGATGCTGGCTGAAGTTCTATTTCCAATCCTGACAGACTGGGGCCTGCCAGTCAGAAAGTCTAGGAGCCAGTCACAGATGGTGGAGTGCAGACAGCAGTATAGACAGCTTTTGGGTGAGTTTGTGGAGGATGATTTTGTTGAAGGCGGAACTGTAGTCCACAAAGAGCATCCTGATGTAGGAGTCTTTATTTTCCTGGTGGGAGAGGGAATAGTGGAGAACAGGAGCAATAGCATCTGAAGTGGACCTGTTGGGCCAGTAGGTGTATTGCAAGGGTCCAGGGTGTCCGGTATGCTGTATGTGAGTCAGCACCGCTCTCTCAAAATACTTCATAATGGTTGGAGTGAGTGCTACTGGCCCGTAATAATTCAGGCAGGTGGGTGGGCTCTTCTTGGGGAGGGGGATGATGGTCGTGGTCTTGAAGCAGGAAGGAACAGTACTGTGGCTGAGGGAAAGGTTGAAAATGGATGTGAGAACATCAGCCAACTCGTTGGTGCATGCTCCGAGAGCCCGCTCAGGGATGTTGTCTGATCCAGCTGCCTTGTTGGTGGGGAGAAGGGGGTTCAGGAGGTGTCAGTGTCTGTGTGCCTCCTTTCTGTGGTGTGGCTGGAGGTCTCAAAGTGGGTGTATAAGGTGTTGAGGTCATCCGGTAGGATTTATGTGGAACTGATTGTGCTGGCGGTGGTCCTGTAATCTGTGATGTGCTGTAGGCCACATCCGCCTGGAGTTAGCAGTGGAATAGAAACCGTCCAGCTTCTCTCTGATGCCTTTTGGCCACTGTGATGGCTTTTTCCAGTCCATACTTTGCAGCTTTGTACTTGTTCTCATTGCCTGTTTTAAATGCAAGAGTGCTGGCATGCAGGATGTGACATATCTGACTATTAATCCAGGGATCCCGGATGGGAAACTTCTTGACCTGAAACCTCTTGACCTCAGTGTTGTCGACACAAGTGCTAATATACCCAGTCACATGCTCAGCATAGTAACGTATGCTGACAGAAGTGTCCTCCCGAGTGGCTGCAGTTTTAAACACATCCCAGTCTGTCTGAGCAAAACAGTCCTGCAGAATTCTCCCAGTGTCTGGGGTCCAGAGTTTGACTTGCTTAGTCACAGGGTTTGTCTGGTTCAGTCTTTAGCCCTATTCGCATGGGACTAGTATTACTTGTAGATCTCATGTGATTTAGAAATTACCCCACCACGTCTGTGTTTTATGCCGCGCATTCACACAGGATAAGCAAAGTCTGTGTGTTAACTAGAATTTACTGACATTATCCCCAGGGCTGATTGCACCAGAGCCCTCATTGGAGCAGCACAGCGGTTAGATATTTATATTTTTAATATAATAATAACTGGTGAGCCTGTTGAAAGATAGAAAAATGTTCCTTATGCTGCCATGCTTGTAATCCATCTAATCATCTTTCAAGATTTCGCTCTTCTGATGGATTTGAGCTAGCTCTTTCTGCAAATGGGTCTCCATGCTGTGTACCTAGATAAGCCTCCTGAATTTGCACCCAAAATGCTGTCAAAACTTTATTTATTTATATATTCATTTATAATTGCCAATGCAGCCTCCATAATTCTTGACCGTGAAAAAAGGCAGGAAAAAAGCAAAAAATACAAAAAATGACCCCAAATCACAGAGATGCCGATTCACACGGGACTAATATCATAACATGACATCTGTGTTTGGCGTAATATGCTAGGTAATTTGCTGTGGAATTTTTATTTTACAAATTACGGACATGGCAAATTCAAACGGGATTAAGTTCACCTCTGCAGCTATTACAAATTACTCCCCAGGTCCCCAGGTAATAGTAGTGCCGTGTGAATAGGGTTTTTGTCTGTATGCTGGATATAGTAGGGTTTTAAACCTTACTGCAGGAAACAAAGTAAGCACTTTAAAGTAGCAACTCTTCCACTAAGTCAGTTACTACTGTCAGTATAATTGTTTTTTCAACTTTTAACACCTGTGCATTACAAAGTTTAAGTCAGTGTAGTTGAATGTATGGAAGACTGCATTAGTTTGGGAAGAACACTGAAGGTATGTCTGCATCAGCTGGCTGGCTACAGGCTGACTGTTCCTGCAGCACCCAACATCCTCCTCCATATGTACTATGCTTGCAATTTACTTAGATCTCAGATTCATGTGAGTGTTAATTGAAGGTGCAGTAGGTGACTCTGGAGCAAGACAGTCTCATTCCAGGGATATCTGTTACTGAAACCTGGGGTTGGTGTACAATTGATTTTTGGTCCTCCAACGTAACATCAACAACCAGTAACTGAGTCCCAGTTTCGCCAGGAAATGGGACTCAACTATCAACCCACTTTCAACAGAATCCCTCACTGCACCTTTGAGAGGGTATTAGTTCTGCAACAACATGACACAAGTTCTTTGGGATCTCCCACAAAGAACAGAACTTTTTCTGCCAAATCTGTGTTACCAGTTGCTAAGAACTGTCAATTAATTAATATCTCAAACTAAAATATAATACCACACGATTGCTGTGTTTACTGAATCTATCTAGTGCTGAAAAGCTGCTTTAGAGCAAGACTGAGAGCTGGTGTTAAGGAGGAAAAGCAGACTAGGCAGAGACTAGTGAGAGACCATATCAACAACACTAGAGAAACATCACAGAAGCAGAACCTCCGTCATCTGTGGATCATGCTACCAGATGAGCTGAATTCATTTTATGGTCACATTGATCTGTACAACAATTGTCCGCTGTAAAGTCTGCTCCAGCTTTAGAGGAACTGCCACTTTCAGTATCCACAGATGATAAGAAGAGTGACATTGAATAAAGCTGCCTCGCCTGATAACAACTCTAGCCATGTACTGAAAACCTGTGCCAATCAGCTAGTTGATGTTATCATTGCCTGGTCCAATCCAGCCTGGACCATCACCAGTGTGATTTCAGATCCACTGCCCACCACTCAGTCTTCAGGATATCACACTTCAACAAAAACAGACACCAGGGGGCGCCGCTTAGCTCGGTTGGTTTCCTGTCACACTCTTCAGCTTCAGCCAAAAAAAAAACAGACACCAGACAGTTCCGATGGGCAGATGCATCTCATCCCGGAACAATTATTTCTGAAGATTTGGTACAAATGTCCACTTGAACTCAAGGATTGACTGAAAATTTGATGGTCAATGGTCGCAGTGACTTTGACTTCACAAAACACATTTTTGGCCATAACAAAACAATTCCCATGTTAATCATGATTAAATTTCACCTAATTGTCTAATCGAGTAAAATAATAATGTGTTGACAATCTATATCCAAAAGGTCAACTCCAATGTGACATCAGAAAGTTCTGCAAAAACAGTTATTTGGCCCCTTATTCAATGCCATAACTCAGAAACAGAAAGGAGATTGTGACCATATTTTCAGACTTGATGACATTTGAACTGAACTGAATGTTGAATTGTAACTGCACCATGTGATAAAGCTCTCAATCAGTACTATGTACTCCCTTTTAAAGCAGTCTCTCAGTGAAGCTACTCTGACTTCAGACAGTGTTCCTCTTTTTAAAATGAAAAATACAATTATTTCATTGTTATTGGAAAAAAATAACCTTGATCTGTTGTACTGATATTAAAATTCCATCGATCACTTTTGAAATATTAAATGGCCTCTCTCCAAATGAATGGCCATATTGACCTCATATGTGTTTGGGCATTCCTTTAGTTTTTTTGTGTATTCATCTTTGCTGGTAGTTCATTAATCCTGACTTGTGACCAAAGAACTCTTACTGTTTTAGTACCCAGGATGGGGAATACTGCCTATTGAGATCAGACAGTTTAGCTCATCAGCATAAATATTAATATCCTTTTGTAAAGCTTTTTTTTAAGAGAAAAGCATGAATGACAATATGTTTTTCTGTTTCATAGTGTTGTCCCACGCTTGCATATTACGGTCTTGTTTTCTAACCTTATTTCAACCACGGGTATTTTACAATTGCGAAATTTTCTCATATTTTCATTTTGCCATTTCGAACCATTTAAAGAAAAGGTTCTATTATCATTATGCATCATGCTATACATAAAACAACACCAACAAGAGTTAGAGCCTTCCTTGCAGGAACCCTCCTGGCCCATGGGAACACTTCAGCACACTGGCACTCTGTCTGGGGCTCGTTCTGTAGGGTAGCTGTGTACGGCAGGAGAAACTCTTCTACTTCATTAAACACCTTATGACAATAGAAATTTGGTCTGCAATATATAGTTTTACAACCACATCACACAAATAATCATCCCAAATATTGTGATTTTGTTTTAGTCATTCATGTATGGACTCCCTGAGGCACATTTGGAAATCTTTTGGGATAAATAAAGACTTGCATTTTACGTATATTAGCAGAAAAGTGCTGTTCAGTAAACCATGCTTTTTTGTGACAACACTCCTGTGTGAAGAGAAACTGAAATTATAAGAAGTCCAGTCATTGCATTTTAAACGGTCATCACTGCGTTGTTGCATTTTCATTGTCAGTTGTTCAGTTTCAAGTGTCTACAATGTATTACTACCCCTACTACTGTTAAAATAGCAACTGGATACTTTTTACAACTTGTAAAAATACAAAGGTTAAGTGATATAGAGGTCCACTATAAACACAACAATACATGACACATTAATCACAATGCCTTTATTGTCATTTTGATTCTGATTAATTATTTAACAAATTATAAATTAAGACAATTGGTCACTCAATAATTTAAACCTCCAAACAAACCATTGTTTCGATATTTATTTTTAAGGCTTAGAATTCTAACATTTATAGCCCATAATGAAGATGCTATTACCAAAGCTCACAATTATTTTAGATTGTTTTATGTGCCTGAAGCAGACGGAAAAAAACTGCATGTTAGTGTGTTACATTCTCCCAAACAAAATACTTTTACATATGATGTGGATTTTTGTTAAATTCAGTCCGTATAGTAAAGGGTTGTAGAGCGGTTGGCAAATGATAAAGTATAAAGATAAAAACATGCGCAATATGATGGGTGCACTGCTCATATTAAACCTGCTCTGCACTATTTCAAGGAAACACCCACAAGAGAAGTTGAGCAGAGAAGCGAGGTGAGGTGTGCAGGTACTGACAGCTTTCTGTCTCGTCTGTTTAGAACCACGTAAACACACTCTAAAAATCTTTATATAAGTGTAAAGGATTAGTACTGTAAGACCAAATAAGACTAAGAATGTGTAAATTAATCCATACAAATTATTGACTGTAGTGTCATAGCATGCCAATTTTACAACAGAGTAGTTGTTACAGAACACTCCATCAATAACATTGTCACAAAGCTGTAAAGAGGCATTCAGTGATATCATGACAATTATTGCAAGATGAGGGAAAAACCATGTCAGAGCAATAAGCATGGCAACCTTGTTAGATGTCATACGTGTGTGATACTGCAGAGGAGAGCAGATAGCAAGATATCTGTCGTAAGACATGACGGCTAAATTATAAAACTGTACATTGGCATATGTATACAAAACGAAAATCTGCAGGTAACAAAATGAAGCAGGAACAGTGTGAATGTCAGAGAGAATCTGAGTCAGAAGGAACGGAAACAACCCTGAACTACCATACAGTTCATTTACAAACAGACTGCACAGGAACATGTACATAGGTTCATGTAAGCTCCTGTTCATACAGATAACCACGATGAGCAGAAGGTTGACACAAATGACTGAAATATAAAAACAAAAAAAAATCAAGAAAAATAAGTATTTAAAAAGCCCAATATCAAAGTAGGCGCCAAAAATAAAATATGAAAACTTGGAAGAGTTCGTCATGATTGCCTTTTTGGTTCACAACACAATTACTTTGCACAGGCTGAGCATTTTGCAATGTTTAATTTTAAAGTAGATATGTAGAAATTTCAATTGTTCAAATGTCAAAATTGCTTATATCGAACTCACCACATTGACAAACAGGCAGTATTCAGTCTGAACTGTTCTTCCAAACCAAGGCAGAATCTAATTTGTCTAAACTTTTATCTTCAATTGCAAATTACAATTACCATACCTTTACATAATATAAAAGAACACAGTTCACATTTTGTGAATATGCTATTCTGCTGTGCTGCATAGAATCCTCCTAAACTGAGTGTAAATGCTGCTTCTGCTCCTTTTAAACTCCACTAGTCAGATGACGAGCACATCAGCAGTGACTTCATCAACAAATGACACACCTAACTAATGTCTGAAACAACACATACTAGTAGTTAACCCTCTGGGGTTTGTGGTGTAATTGGCCGCTTCTGACTACTTTTGATTTTACTTTTATATTTCAGCTTATAAACTGTTTGTCTAGTTGTGTTTGGTGTCATTATTTTCAGCACAACCTCACATGTGTGAGTTTACAATTATTTTTTTTCATTTTGACATACTGGACCAAAAATCCCACAAAAAAATGGGAAGGAGAAGGAAAAAAACCAAAAACATGATTAACAAAGCCTTTTCATCACCTAGGATGCAAATATAAATTGTAATCTTCAAAATGTATGTGGAAATTTTGCAAACAAAGTTATATACCACTATTTACATTAAAATACAGCCAATTCCTCAGGTGTTTTTTGTACAACTATTTACAAAACAATCAGATGTCACAATAGGATGCCACCAAATTATTTGTGCCACTCCAGAAAGCATTTCCTGTTCACCACAAGACAGAGAGGCACATCACAGACCTGACACTTCCAGGGTGTGTCCCTCCTCCTGTCCTCCACTTGGTGGCAGCATTGGCACTTCAGCCTGCCCTTGGTGGCTTTTTGGCCAGGATCTGGGGCTGTGCCAATCAGCTCTCCTGCTCACGGAACACCTGCCTTGTCTATGCCACAAAGCTGACACACCAGTTCCACCATGAATTTTTTATGTGCCATGGGCTGCACCTGCTTGGCACTGCTCATCTCCCGGTGCAAGATGAAGGCATTTGATGCTGAAATGTCCAGGAAATGCAGCAACACAGTCTGAAACCTGCAAGCAGTTTTTCTGTGGGTTGAGTATTACTGAATGAAGTGGTCTGTCAGGTCAACCCCACCCATATTCTTGTTGTAGGCCATGAATGGTGTAGGACAGGAAACGTCTCTCACAGCCCAGCATCCAGCTCCATCCTTCACCCTTGTGCTGTCTCACCTGACAAAGCAGGATGGATGATGGAGCACACAGACACCTCCCATGTTTCCATCCACTTCACAAACACAAGTGGGCCCTCTCTGATCCATCTCAGAGAACCTCTTCCAGATCTTTTGGTAAGAGCATTTGCCCTCCCTCTTGGGCATCCCCTTTGGCTCTCCCCGTCAGTGGCACATGCTCCAAACTTAATCCCAGCCAGGTCCATGAACAGTTTGGGACTGGTGTGAAAACTATCCATGTAAATATGGTATCAAGTTCCAAGACAGGATGGCTGGATAAGGTGCATGGTCTCTTGCAGTATTAGTCTTGCCAGTGTATTTTTGGAATCTGTGTAGCCACTGCTCGACTCAGCCAATATAAAAAGTTTTATAACCCAATTAGTCGGCTTGTTCTTCATGTACTGTGTCATGCCCGTTTTCACCTTAGTTGCCACCATCCTTCCATCCACCGCCAGCTCTCTCCTCAGGTGGTAATATGCCTGGCAGGCGCTGAGGATGTCATCATAAAGAGGCCTGACTGAACAGTTTGTGATTTGTCCCCTGTTGTCCCCTTCTTACTGTCATTTTGTGCATCCTCCTCAGGATCACTGAGGTGGATGTTCCTTAATATGGATCGGAACCTGTCTCTGGTCATAACTTTGGCTGGAAGGAGCACAGATAAAATGTGATTTTGTCTCCGGTAGTCTTGGAGATTGGCAAGGACACCAATGACATGTAGATGAGGAGACCAAAAAACTTGTACAAGTCTTTCATCTCCATGTCAGTCCATTTATATCTACTCCCTAATTGATTTTTTCTGCAGCCTTTTTGTTTGTGTTGCTGCAGATTGTCCTGACTGTGTCAGTGGTAAAAAAAAAAAAAAAAAAAAACAACAGGAACAGGACTTTTGTGTCTCTAAATGGACTCCTGGTGTTCTCCATGGCTGAGAAAAGCCTGTTTGATATATTGTTTGAGGCTATACGAAATTGGTCTCTTGATTTGGACGCACCTGCGCATTCAGCGACCTAAGAGGGTTAAATGAAAGTAATAATTATTTCTTTTAACATATTGGCATAGAAATGTTCCAAATAATTCAGAACTTTTAATGAAATTTCTTGGGGAAAAAAAAAAAAGTTATGACCTTGATTAAATTCAAGGGGCCTTGCAAAATCCTTCAGATTCAGAGTCAGATTCAGAATACTTTATTAATCCCCGGGGGGAAATTGTTTTTGTTCCAATGCTCCGTGCAAAGTAGAAATAGAACTATAGTATGAATGGAAACAAGCGCTGAAGATGAAGATTAAATAAAATAAAATATTAAAGTAGACATTAAAATAAAATAAAATAAAATAAAATATCAAAGTAGGCAATAAAATACAAATAAATAATAAAATAGTAAAGTTTACAAACTGAAATATTTACAATATACAATTAAATGGTTGTAGAATTATGAATTAAATGAGATGAAATGTATAGTTATATTGTTTGTTTTGTTTTATAAATAGCCAAATGAGTCCGATCATCAGAGGGAGGAGTTGTCCAGGCTGATGGCCACAGGCAGGAATGACTTCCTGTGGCACTCAGTGGTGCATTCAGGAGCAGTCAGTCTCTGGCTGAAGGTGCTGCTCTGTTTGACCAGAGCGTTGTGGAGACGGTGAGAGACATGCTGCAGTATCACCTGCACCTTCGACAGCATCCTCCTGTCTGACACTGCTGACAAAGAGTCCAGCTCCTCCCCCACAATGTCACTGGCCTTTCTGATCAGTTTATTGAGTCTGTGGCATCAGCTACTCTCAGTCTGCTGCCCCAGCGCACCACAGCAAACAGAAGAGCAATTGCCACCACAGACTCATAAAAACATCCCCAGCATCGTCCGGCAGGTGTTAAAAGAGCAGAGTCTCCTCAGAAAATAGAGGTGGCTCTGTCCCTTCTTGTAAATGACTTCAGTGCTCTTAGTCCAGTCCAGTTTATTGTCAATGTACACACCCAGATATTTGTAGTGTTCAACGATGTCCACGTTATGTCCCAGGATGGAAACTGGGGCCACTGGTGTCCTGGTTCTCCTCAGATCCACCACCAGCTCCTTGGTCTTTGTTGTGTTGAGCTGCAGGTGGTTCAGCTCACACCATGAGACAAAGTTGTCCACCACAGCTCTGTATTCAGCCTTCTCCTTGCTGATACATCCAACTACAGCAGAGTCATCAGAAAACTTCTGAAGATGGCAGGACTCTGTCTGGTAGCTGAAGTCCGTGGTGTAAAGGGTGAAGAGGAAAGGAGAGAGGACAGTCCCTTATGCGGCCCTGGTGTTGTTGACCACTGTATCTGACACACTGTGCCGCAGGCACACGTACTGTGGTCAGCCAGTGAGGTCATCCACAATCCAGGACACAAGGGGAGGATCCACCAGCATCTCCATCAGCTTGTCACCCAGTAGAGCAGGCCTGATGCTATTGAAAGCACTGGAGAAGTCAAAGAACATGACCCTCACAGTGCTCCCTGGCTTGCCCAGGTGGGTGTAGACACGGTTCAGCAGGTAGATGATGGCATTCTCAACTCCAGTCCAGGGCTCGTAGGCGAACTGGAAGGGATCCATAGGCCTGAGCTGCTCCAGGACTAGTCTCTCCAGGGTCTTCATGATAGGAGACATAAGTGCCACCAGTTGGTAGTCCAAGAGACCGCTGGGCTGCGGCGTCTTTGGGTCTGGAATGAGGCAGGACGTCTTCCATATCACAGGGAACCTCTGGAGGCTCAGGCTCATGTCAAAGACATGGTGAAGAACTCCACAGAGCTGTTCAGCGCAGATTCTGAGTTGCTCAGCTGTCTCCTAACATGAAGTGGTGTAAACAGTGTAGGTTGAGTAGGGGGCAAATTGAAGTCCATAGTGAGAGGAGGGCAGGTAGCAAGGGAGCCAGGAGAGGTGTGAGGAGTGGGGGATGGGTGTGAGGGGCTCATAGAGTTGGATGAGGTGCTATCAGGAGGGGAAGGGTGGGTCAGAATTGGTGGTGGCTGGAGACAATCAGCAGGAGAGACAGCAGGGGCCAGGGCTGCAGTGTCAAACCTGTTGAAGAACAGATTCAACTCATTGGCCCCAGCTATACTGCCATCAGCTCCACTGCTAGTTGGTCTGAAGCCTGTGATGGTCCTCATCCCACTCCAGACCTCCCTCATATTATTCTGCTGGAGTTTCCACTCCAGCTTCCTCCTGTATTTGTCTTTAGCCTCCTTGATCTTTGAATTCAGCTCCCCCCTGTTGCCACTTCTGAAGGCCCTCTTCTTCCAGTTGTGAATGGCTTTGATGTCTTTAGTTACCCAAGGCTTTTTGTTTGGGTAACAACGCACAGTCCTTGCTGGGACAATGCCGTCCACACATAAAATTTATGTAGTCTGTAATGCACTCAGTAAGCCCATCAATGTCCTCTCCACGCAGCTCACATAGTGCATTCCAGTCAGTCACCTCAAAACAGCCCTGCAGAGCCTCATTCCAGTCCTCTGAACATGTCCTCACTGTCATTGTGGTCACAGGCAGCCTCTTCACTAGAGGCACATAGCAGGGGGTGAGAAGCATTGTGGTCTGATCTTCCCAGTGGGTGAAGGGACGTGGAGGTGTATGCGTCCCTCACATTAGCATACAGCAGGTCCGGGGTTTTCTCCTCTCTGGTTTTACAGGTCACATACTGTGTGAATTTCGGGATTGTCTTTTAAATGGAGACATGGTTGAAGTTACCCGAGATTATAATGAGAGCACTCAGGTGTGCAGTCTGTAGTCCGGCTAGTGTCGAGTGGATGACGTCATCTGCCGACGTCAGGTTAGCGGACAGGGGAATATACTCAACCACTACAACAGCATGCGAGAACTCACGGGGTAAATAGTAAGTACTGAGGCCCACAGCTAACAGTTCAATATCCGGGCTGCAGATGCGGTCTTTGATGGTAACGTGACTAAGATTGCACCACCTGTTGTTCACATAAACAGCAAGCCCCCCTCCTTTACGCTTACCGCTTGTAGTGCAGTCCCTGTCAGCCCGGACAGTGTGGAAACCCTCGGTGGAAACATTGTGGTCAGGAGTATCTGTGTGTAGCCATGACTCCGTGAAAATCATCAGACTACACTCCCGGTATTCCTGATGACTCCAGGTTAGCACTGTAAGCTCGTCCATCTTATTACCCAGTGATCTCACGTTGCCCATGATGAGAGAAGGGAGACACGGCTAGAATGTCTTCCTCTCCAAAAGTCTCCGGTGTTTCGCTCTTTTCCTCCGCCATAGTGATCCTTTCCCTCTTCATCCCTGGTGTGTTTTCCTCCAAAGTTCAGCAGGGATATCCTCCATCACCGTAGCCAAACCACCCGGCTTCAGCTCGATCAGCTGATCCCTGAAGTAAACAATGCGGTGCTGCTGAGCTACAGTTGAGTGGCAGAGTAAAAAGAGCGATTCCACCACAAACGCAACAAAAAAAACTCTCCACACAAGCATGTTTAGAGAGGAAGTAGCTTACTAAATAACTACGTAAAAACTGAAAAGTAAGATAAAGTAAGAAAGGAGAAAAGTTGAAAACAAAGTTAAAGTAAGCAGGAGTGACTGGAACAGGCTGCATACACCATGGCGCATGCACACGTCATCATATAGCTGTATTCAATATATTTTTTGAATTTACCTAACATTAATAGGGAATTGGGTTGAATCTGGATATCAATATTAATTAATGACTATCAGGGATAATTATTCATTTTGAGAAATAGTAAGATCCAACTTACATTAGATCACCTTGGGAGCTCCACCATGGAAAGAAAAAGATGTGATGGCTTATATCACATGTAGGTGTGATATGGTCCAGATTGAAGGAGTGTGTGTGTGATATGGTACCAGGTTAGAGAGGGTGGTTAGTTATATTCAGAGACTCTGAGACTGCTTGAAGCCTAAGTCAACTAACATTAAAGTAACAGGGTTTTGGAGCCAATGACCTGACTGCACAGAGATCACATTAATTTCCAAAATGATTTCCAAATGAATGAATGAATCTATATAATGTAAGGTTCTCACTTTCTGAAATGAGTGAATTAGTTTGACCTTGCTAATACAGTAAATCAATGGTTAGACATGTCAGTCAGTAAACAGGAACCGGGTGTTGATGATGAGGTGGGGCTGGCTTGTCACAGTGAAACAGTATAAAACAACAGCTCCAGCAGGCAACACAGGCTGAACTGTGTGTGATGTGACGTGTTTCATTTACACAGTTAAATCTCTGGTGAGGTAGGACGAGTTTGTGCTTCTTTAAACCTTTGTCAGGTTGAACATTTTCAAGAAGAAAAGCCTGAAGTATTAAAATGTAATTGCTCCTAAATGGTGTCTTTGAAAAAAACTGCTTATTTGTTGGATATAAAAGAGGAAATTTTAATAACAATAGGTCCCTTTTAAAGAACGATGTTAAATTCAACTTCATCAACTTTGTCTTATTTTATTCTTGGAGCTTATCTGCATGTTGGAAACTTAAGATACCTGTATTTTATGTTAACAGCTTTACTTTACATTGTTATTGTGTTTGTCAACATTTCCCTCATCGTGGTTATCTGTATGAACAGGAGCTTACATGAACCTATGTACATGTTCCTGTGCAGTCTGTTTGTAAATGAACTGTATGGTAGTTCAGGGTTGTTTCCGTTCCTTCTGACTCAGATTCTCTCTGACATTCACACTGTTTCTGCTTCATTTTGTTTCCTGCAGATTTTCTGTTTGTATACATATGCAAGTATAGAATTGTGTAATTTCGTCGTCATGTCTTATGACAGATATCTTGCTATCTGTTGTCCTCTGCAATATAATACACGCATGTCATTAAACAAGGTGTTTATCTTTATAATTGCAGTATGGTTGTATTCGTTTGTGAAATTCTTGATTACTTTATCGTTAGCATTATGTTTGACACTGTGTGGAAACATTATAGACAGTTTGTACTGTCGTAACTACTTAATTGTCAAGTTGGCCTGTTCGGACACTAGAGTGAATAACATCTATGGATTGTTTGCTGTTGTTCTCTCTGTTATTGTCCCTTTGTTTCCAATCATTTTCTCTTACATGAAAATTCTCCACATTTGTTTTTCTGGTTCCAAACAGACGAGACAGAAAGCTGTCAGTACCTGCACACCTCACCTCGTGTCTCTTCTGAATTTTTCTTTTGGGTGTTTCTTTGAAATAATTCAGACCAGACTTGATATGAACAGTGTTCCCAGTGTGCTGCGAATTGTTCTGTCTCTGTATTTTGTAATCATTCAGCCACTCTTGAATCCGATCATGTACGGACTGCAAATGTCCAAAATACGAAATACATGCAAAATTCTCTGCTGTTATAAAATGTTGACTATTCACAGAGATCTGACGTTAACATAAGAAAGCAGCATTGAATAATTCATATTTTGCATTGAAGAGAACTGCAGAATGTAACACTCCTGACAATGTTCAACTGGATAATATGTAATGTGGAGTACTGGAATATAATTACAGTAACATATTTAATAATTAATGAAATTAGTAATGAATATGACTTAAGCAGTGAGTCTGATTAAAAGCTTGTGTATGTAAGTGTAGCAGCACTCTGCACAATAAAAGGCCAAAAATATCAAATTAAAATATAATAAAATACAAGACATTTATTTCCTCTATGAAAACTGAAAGATTCTCAGTTTTAGCACGTAGTCATTATGTCACAAAGCTCAAAGTCTTGAGCTTGGTTGATGGATATTACTGAGCTGGCTGCTTAATAACCCCAGGTTAATGATGAGCTGATATAATGTTATTTAAGAGGTCTCTGATTCACAAAAAGTATATCACTAATGATATTATCATGAAAACATGTCCATAAAGTTTTGCAGTGAGTGCAGTTTTCTATGAAGCTACAGAGCTGACAGCAAGAGAGGAGAGCAAAGACACGATTGGCTGCAAAACAGTAAATGTCCCTAATCAGCTGATGCGAGGACAAAGTAGAAGAGGGAAGGGAATAAAAAACAGTCTTCCTGACTTCAGTTAATCCCAAGCTTTAGTATGGTGGTGCCCAGCCTTTAAGTTGTTGTCATGGTAGCTGTGAGTGTGTGGGAACATCATTCACAAAGTGTACTATGAAAACTTCTCTATGGTCAGACTGGCCTGCTCCAACACCACAGACAACAACATCTGTGGACTTGTTTACATGTTTACAGTAATCTTTTCTCTTACAATTTTAATTCTCTATACATACATGAGGATCCTTAAAGTGTGTTTCTGCACCTGCTCACCTCACCTCACTTCTCTGCTCAACTTCTCTTTTGGTTGTTTCTTTGAAGTTTTACAGAGCAGATTTAATTTCAACATTGCACATTTTTTGGTCATTACACTTTCCCACTTCACCAACCGCTCTTTAACCCTGTACTGTCAAAAATATGTACATTATATAAACTTCTTGTCTTTGGTAAAATGTAAAGTACCATTAAACATCATGTAATACTGTATATACATTTTTACTCTCATGAAATCTCAACAAAAAACAATGACTGTTTATTAAATATCAATACTTTTAACAATAGGTCAGAACAAATGTCGCCCTTAAAATAAAGTTGAATATTTACATTGTTGTCATTCAGTTGCTGAATGGTGACCTAAATTTAAGCCAGTCAGCAGATTCATGATACAATTCAAGATTCAAAGTGTTTATTGTCATATGCACAGTGAAGAAACATGTTCTCAGTTCTTCATTTGCTGTCCACAGAATGCCAACAGTGTAATAAAGAAATATATACATCCAAAATATGCAATATAAAATGTAAAGCACTTTCAACACTTTTACACATGTGATTAACAGAAAAAGCAGCCCCAGCAATAATAATAATAATAATAATAACAATAAAACAGTGCAAATCTGAAAACTGTGCAGTTATACATGTGCTAAGAATATAAACAGTTGGGACAGTTGAGAGGTACAATAAACTTCTATCTACTGTTTAGGAGTCTAATAGGGAAGAAAGAGTTCTTTAGTCTGGTAGTCATGGATTTAACACTTCTGTACCTCCAACTTGAGGGTAGAAGTGTGAACAGTCCATACTGGGGGTGGGTGGAGTCTTTGAGGGTGGAGGCAGCTCTCCTGTGGTAGATGCGGTGGTAGATGTTCTGCAGACAGGCCAGTGAAGTTCTGCTGATCTTCACTCTTTAACACTCTCTGCGGTCCGATTGAGTGCTGGTGGTGGGCCTGTAGTCTGCAATGTGCTGTAGGCCACATCTGCCCGGAGTCAGCAGTGGAATAGAAGCTGTCCAGCTTCTCTCTGCTGCTTTTTGGCTGCTGTGATGGTTTTTTCGAGTCCATATTTCACACCTCTGTACTTCATCTCATTGCCTGTTTTAAATGCAAGAGAGCTGGTATGCAGCATGTGACATACCTGACTTATAATCCAGGGCTTCTGGCTGGGAAACTACTTGACTTGTATGGTAGGCACGATACTGTCGACACAAGTGCTAATATACCCACTCACATACTCAGCACAGTCCTGTGTGCTGACTGAAGAATCCTCCAGAGTGGCTGCAGCTTTAAACACATCCCAGTCTGTTCGAGCGAAACGGTCCTGCAGGATGCTCTCGGTGTCTGGGGTCCAGAGTTTGACTTGGTCAGTCAGAGGGTTTGTTTGTTTCAGTCTTTGTCTGTATGCTGGATATAGTAGGGTTTTAAACTTTACTGCAGAAAACAAAGTAACCACTTTCAAGTAGAGACTCTTCTATTAAGTCAGTTATTGCTGCCAATGTAATTGTTTTTTTCAACTTTTAACACCTGTGCATTACAAAGTTTGAGTCAGTGTAGTTGAATGTATGGAAGACTGCATTGGTTCAGGAATAACACTGAAGGCATGTTTGCATCAGCTGGCAGGCTACAGGCTGACTGTCCCTACAGCGCACAACCTCCTCCTCTTTATGTACTATGCTTGCAATTTACTTAGATCTCAGATTCATGTGAGTGTTTATTGAAGGTGCAGTAGGTGTAGGAAATTAGTTTATAGTTAGACAGAGACACCATGTTGATCAGGTGACCGTAACTCTCGACAACTGCGTTATTTCTCAAAGTTCAACCGTCAAGAATCTAGGTGTTACTTTTGATTCTACACTCTTTTTTGATCAGCACATCAAAGAAATTACCAAGATCACCTTCTACTATCTGCGCAATAATAGCTAAAATTAGGTCCTTCCTGTCCACCGTGGATGCAGAGATCCTGATTCATGCCTTTGTTTTGTCTAGGCTGGATTACTGCAATGCCTTATTTTCAGGTCTTTCACGTGGGAGCACTAAAAGTCTTCAGATGGTTCAGAATGCTGCAGCCAGAGTCTCAACACGTACAAGAAAATTCGATCATATTACACCAATCCTAGCATCTCTACACTGGCTCCCAGTACATCTAAGATCAGACTGCTGCTGCTGATGACATACAAAACTGTACACGGGCTTGCCCTGTCATACATGTCAGATCTCATTACACCATATATTCCAACTTGGGCATTACGCTCTCAAAATTCAGGGCTCCTGATGGTTCCCAGGATTAAGAAGAAGTCAGCTGGCTGCAGGGCTTTTTCCTATCAGGCTCCTTTCCTCTGGAATAACCTCCCAGCTGACAGACAATCTGGCTCTGTTGACGCCTTAAAATCTAAACTCAAAACTCACTTCTTTGATTTAGCCTTTAATTAGCCCTTGAGATCAACTGTAAGCTTCTTCAGTCTCAATGAGTTCCTATAGTACAAGATTTACATTGTGCTGCCGACCAGAAACAATCTGTTTATTCTGATCAATATTGCTTTTCTCTAACCTTGTTTGTTTTCTGTTCCCACAAGCTGCAAGCTGTGTCACTCTCTATACTCTCTATAGCTTCCTCCTCCCCCTCCTCTTCTTCTCTCTCCTCCTTCTCTTTCTCCTCCTCCGCTCTTTCATCTGATGGACCACGGCCCCCTGGGTCCATCTACCATTTCCAGTCTCCTGCTGCCTTGAAATACTGACGGATCTGGATCATCACACCCTGGGCTCTGCTGGATCATTGCTCTCCTCTGCTTCACTATCTCCTCATATGTATATTTCTGTAAATCTTGATGCCTCTCTCTGTCTATTACTAATGATCTTGTGTGTCCTGCCCTCTTCCAGGTCACCATGGTGGGCAGGAGGTCGTGTGGCTCGGACACCACTTGGTGATGCCTCGTCCAGCTCAGTCGTCTCCTGGATCCAGACAATTTACTTTACATATAACTTGTATCAGACTTTCTGTTAATGTAACTTGTAAACTGTGATTTGTTGCACTTTTCTATACACGCGACATCTATTGCATGTCTGTCCATCCTGGAAGAGGGATCCCTCCTCTGTGGCTCTTCCTGAGGTTTCCTCCATTGTTTTTTTTGTTTTGTTTTTTTTACCCTGTTAAAAGGGTTTTTTTCCCATTAACATGTGAAGTTTTTCCTCACTCGAATCGAGGGTCTAAGTACTTTTGTGGCCTTGCCTTGACAAAATGACATCACTTCCGTAGCACTTCCATATTACATTTACTCAAGTGTGCCGAGTGTGTAAGTTTTCAATTTGGATTCACCTGTTTTTTAAGTTTTTTAAGTTTTTCTGACAAACAGTGACACAGCACAAAAGTTTGTTAAGTCAGGACAGAATACGCCTGACTCCCGACACCAATTTGCTAAACGTTAGCAAACTAGCTAACTAGCTAGACACAGGTAGCTCTGGGAGCTACTTACCAGACGCCGAATCTCCTCGCCAGCTGCAGGCATGCTGGCGGTGTGTGAATCCTGCCTCCCCACCCTCTCAAAACTGAGGGACAGCGTCTCTGGTCTGAAGGCTGACCTCAAACAGAAGGACAAAATCTTATGGATTTCTCCACTGTCGCCACAAACCAGGCGAAGCTGATCTCCCACCTGAGGACATCCGGCGTTGGTGACCGGAGCATGACGACCATGGACAACACCACCTTGCCATGGACCGGCTCAATCACCACCGAAACTCTGGCACCAGCACTAGCCGAGTCCCGCTGGCACCACCAGGGAGCCAAGCCCAAGTCATCGGCACCCTCCACCCCCTGCCTACGCACCGCGGACCCGCTGTGCCTCAGACGGGAGGATGGAGTGGAGGCTCCGGTGAGCTCAACTCCACTCAGGCTGGGGGACCACTGGTCAGTGGTGCACAGGGGCGCTGGGGCTCGTCAATCTCCTCATCCAGTGGAAGATCCGGGGGCGGAGGAGAACAGGTGTGACATCCTAAGCCTGCAGGATTTCCCTCCCGTGGGTGCCATGTCCGGCTCGCCCACGGGACCTGCTCATCCAATTGGTCGTTGCTCTCACCAGCCCAGGGTCCACCTGTCCAGCCCAATCCTTCCCCTCCATCTCGGCGAGGAAAAACCGCAGCACGGCGCCATAAATCCGAACCTCAGGTTCCATCCGGCGTCGCCCCATCCCGCCTCTGACGCACCTCCAGGCAGCCAGTGGAGCGGCGCACCCCCTCTGTGCTGGTTGTCGGGACCTCCATGGTCAGGCACGTGGCAGCACACAGCGGCCGGACCTTCTGCCACCCTGGAGCCAGCGTGAATGAGGTCGCATCCTCTGCCCTCAAGCTGAGCGAACAGCACAGCTCGGCCTCCACGCTGTGTCCTGGAGGCCGGCATCAACGACCTCAAAAACCAGCAGTCTGAGGTACTAAAACGGGCTAATTATCGCCGGCCCGCTTCCCCCACCTAGGTATGGAGACGTCACCACCAGCCGCCTTTGTCAGCTGCACCTGTGGCTGAAGGGGTACTGCCTGACAAAAAGTATCCCGTTTGTCGACAATTTTACAGCGTTTTTAAACAGGCCTAGCCTTTTTAAACGGGATGGCCTCCACCCAAACCAGGAGGGATCATGGCTTTTATCTGTCAACACTGACCTGACTGTCCGTTCCTGCACCACACCCACCTTCTGACTCACGGTAAACACGCATGCCACTCACTCACCCGCACCCGCCTCTACCTACACCACACACGCCCCCCATTCAGTTGCCCCTGAGGCACAGGACAACATCCACACTATTGAAACAAGACTCTCACGCAGACAAATCACACGCAGGACATGATGAGCCCACGTTCAGCTGAACGTGCGCTCTCTTAAACAAATCTTTTATCATAAATGATGTAATTTTAGATACCAGTTTAGACAGCATTCTCCTGACAGAGACATGGCTTGGCACTGATGCACCTGTTGTTCTCACTGAGGCTTCTCCACCAAATTTTAACTTTTTATTTTCTACAAGAAGGGGACAAAAAGGAGGTGGAACTGCATCAATCACTAAAGACACCATGTTGTCAAATGAAGTCTTTTTTTAACAAATATTTATCATTTGAATACCATGCCTTTGTTATAGCAGCCCCCCATCCTCTGTATTACAGTCTACAGACCACCCCGCTATTCCACATCTTTTAACAGTGAATTCTCAGAGCTACTGTCAATAACTCATAGCAATTATAACAGAATATTAATAACCGGTGATTTTAATTTACACATAGATAACTCCTCAGATTCAATGTCGAGAGAATTTTTAAACCTTCTACAGTGTCTAGATTTTAATCAGCGTGTCACGCAGCCGACCCACAGCAGGGGGCGCACCCTGGACCTGGTCATAACCTACGGCCTGTCCATTGGTGCGCCTTCTGTTGTGGACCTGGCTGTGTCTGACCACTTTTGTGTGTTTTTTACAATCACCAGTTTTAACCAGCAGGAGGCCCCAGTGAGAACAGTGAGGAAACGCTACCTAACTTCTGAAGTGGCTGCAAATTTTATCCAGATTTTACAGAGCACTCCTGCAGAAATTTTACCAGCACCATGTGATTTTATTGTTGACAGCTTTAACCATAAAATAAAATCAGCACTGGACTCAGTGGCTCCACTTTTAATAAAAAAACATTAATACAAGACCTACAGCCCCGTGGAGAAATACAGAAACTAAAAAACTCAAGAGAAACTGCAGGAGTGCTGAGAGGAGATGGAGAAAAACAAAGTTAACCGTTCACCGTGAAATTTTACGTGGACACCTCAAAACCTACAATAACGCAGTCAAACAGTCAAGAATTTCACATTTCCAAAAGCTAATCGACGAACATAAAAACAACCAAAAATTCCTCTTCTCCACAATTGACTTTTTAACAAACACACATTTTAATAGATCCTCCAAAACACCAACTGACGCCCTTTGCGAGGATTTTGCAGACCACTTCAGAAGTAAAATCAATGACATCAGATCGAGTCTCTTACCTCAACAGATTTTAAATGTCGACACACCTGGATCATCATCATGATTTTACCCGAGGAAACACTAGAGAGTTTTGCCCTGGTTGATGCGAGGACACTTGGTCAAGTTTTCTCCCAAATAAAGCCCACGACCTGCCTATTAGACCCAATTCCCACACCGTTTTTTAAAACACTTGGATTGGATTGGATTTAAAACACCTGTGGATTTTTTCAGGATCAGCTGTTATACGTGGTGAATTGCTCTCTTCAGACAGGTGTCTTCCCCGCCTCCTTTAAAACGGCGGTGGTGAAGCCCCTTCTAAAGAAGAGCAACCTAGATCCCAACACCTTTAATAATTATCGGCCTGTATCCAACTTACCGTTTTTAAGTAAAATTTTGGAAAAACTTGTTTTCAATCAAGTGAATAATTTTTTATTTAATCTTAATTGCAAACAACATTTTAGAGAAGTATCAGTCTGGCTTTAGGATGAACCACAGTACAGAGACAGACCTTTTAAAGATTTTAAACGACATCAGGTGCAACTTAGATAACCATAAACTCACAGTCTTGGTACTGCTGGATCTAATCGCCGCCTTCGATACAGTAGACCATCACATTTTATTAAATAGACTGAAGAACCTGGTCGGCCTCTCTGGTACTGTTCTTAACTGGTTCGTTTCTTACCTCATAGACCGACACTTCTTTGTAAGTATGGATACTCAGAAACCCACAAAATAAAGTGTGGGGTTCCCCAAGGGTTGATTTTAGGTCCAACTCTCTTTAATCTACATGCTTCCCCTTGGGGACGTCATCAGGAGGCATCAGCTTTCATAGTTATGCTGACGATACGCAACTGTACATCGCTGTGTCTCCTGATGACACCCGTTTCTCTCTCAGGCCAGCACAGAGGTGCTGATGCATGCTTTTATCTCTTGTCGTTTAGACTATTGTAATGCTCTGCTCTCTGGCCTTCCCAAAAAGAGCATTTCGAATCTACAATTATTACAAAACTCAGCTGCACGAGTGCTGACGAGGACCAGAGGGCGGGAGCACATTACACCGGTTTTAAAGTCACTTCATTGGCTGCCCGTGTGTTTCAGGATTGATTTTAAGGTTCTTTTACTAGTTTTTAAATGTCTTAACGGTCTTGGGCCTTCTTATCTATCTGACCTGCTTTTAGTCTATCAGCCCCCGCGGACCCTGAGGTCCTCCGGCACCGGCCTTTTAACCACCACAGGTTAGTTCAAAAAAGCACGGGGAGGCGGCTTTCTGTTGTTATGGGCCCCGACTGTGGAACAGCCTGCCGGAGAGCCTCAGGGTCGCAGAGACTGTAGAGGTTTTTAAAAAGAGGCTCAAGACCCACCTTTTTAACCAGGCTTTTAATTGAAATTTAAATTCTTCTTAATTCCTTTATGCCGTGCTAATCCGAGCACTTTTATTTATTTATTTATTCTTTTACTGTTTTAATCTCTCATATTTTAACCTTTATGCTTTTATTTTTTAGCCCCTCGTGTTTTTAGCTTCTACGCTTTTTGCTTTATTTTACTGTTTTAGTCTGTCAGTTCTTAATCTCCAGTGTTTCCTCCTGGGGGCCTGCCAGGCTGGGAGTTGTCTCTGGTCTGGCCGCGGGGGGTGCTGTCCCATGGAGGCTCTCGGCCGGGTGACCAGAGGGCTCTGCACCTTGGTGTAGGGCCTCCTGTCTGCCCGGGTTGGGGTGGTCTCTGTGGCGGTGCTCCCTGCGGCCTTGGCCCGAGATCTCTCCCGGTGTGGTGGGCTCCCCAAAGGTAGCTTTCTCCATGCACCAGGTCTCGCTGCCCAGCCATGTCTCTTTAGTGACAGCTACTGTATGGGTGTGTATTAGTGTGTGTGTCTGCGTGCATATGTGTGAATGTGTGTATGAGTGTGAATGTCTCTGTCCATGTCTGATTATCTTCTCCTAACTTTATTTTGCTGTTTCTATTTTTCTGCTGTTGTTTGTTTATTTCTGTGAGGCACTTTGAGGTACTTTTTTCTGTATGAAAAGCGCCATATAAATAAAGATTGATTGATTGATTGATTGACAACAGGATGTTGTTCAGTGTACAGACTGTAAAGCCCATTGAGGCAATGTGATTGTGATTTTGGGCTATATAAATAAAATTGATTTGATTTGATTTGATAGTCTCATTCCAAGGATGTCCATGTATGTATGATGCACATTTTATTTGATGGATCCTTTCAAGGCACCCAAGGTCACCTTACATAGAACAAAAGCATAACAACATTACAGATTATTAAAATCAAACATTCACCTAAAAAAGAAAATACAAGTGTGGTGCACTTGTGCCATTTTGTGGTCAGTATGCCATTTTGAAAAGATGGGTTTTGAGTTTGGATTTGAATGTTGTGATGGAGTCTGACTGTCTTATGTGTGGGGGGAGGGAGTTCCATAGTCTGGCGTAGGGACATGCTTAACAGCATTAGTTGAGATCTCACCAACACTACGCTAGCTAAGTGCTGTACCGGGTACAGTAATCATAAGTAAAACATAATTAAAAACAAGAGAAAAGTAAACAACAAGATAAAATAAAACAAACATACATGTACAGATACGTGCAAAGAATAATTACAGTTCAGTTGTAGAAAATGCAAGACGATAAAGATGGGCTTTAAGAAGTTTTTTGAAGACATTTAGTGATTCAGCTGTTCTGACAGAATAGGGTAGACTGTTCCAGAGGGATGGGGCCCTGACGGCAAAGGCGCAGTCACCCTTAGATTCTAGGAGGGAGCGGGGTATAGATAGGCGGCTTAGGTCGGACGATCTGAGTGGTCTAGACATGGAGTAAGGGTGTAGGAGTTCAGCAATGTAGGGAGAGGCAAGACCTTGAAGGGCCTTGTATGTGAGAAGTAATGTCTTGAAGTTTATTCTGTATTTTACTGGAAGCCAATGAAGGAATGCAAGAAAAGGTGTGATGCGGGATCCGCGATTGGTTTTGGTTAATAGTCTTGTATGTGGTAGGAGATTGTGGGCATTTAGGTGAGTACACTGATTTCTTTTCTTTTCTTTTTTTTTTTTGGACCAGGTTTATTGGTTGGTCCATTGGTTGGCTGGAATTTGCTCCAGGCCCAGGAACGTCAACAGCATCTGTACAACAGTGGGGCAAAATTAAGACAGTTTTCACCGGGAGATAAAGTGCTTGTATTGCTACCGTCATCTAGCTCTAATTTGCTCGCCAAGTGACAAGAGCCCGTTGCGGTCACACAGCAAGTGGGGGATGTTGACTGTGAGGTTGTGCTGAGATGAGTTGGGACCGGAGGTGGCTAATTCGAACCAATCCGCCCAGTCCCCGTTGATCACAATCTCTAGCCGAGCCAGAGAGCAGGTGTGGCCTCACTGTAGCTGTGTTTTCCTGATGTGTTCTCTCCCCTACCAGGATGCACAAGCCTCATACACCATCACACAGAAACACCCCCGGGTGTGACAGTGCGTTCACAACCCTCTCCACTGCCAGAACACACGAGGAAAATTGTTTGGGCAGAGTCTCAGGCTATGTTGGAGATGGGAGGAATAGAAGAGTCCACCAGTGACTGGTGTTGCCCCATTGAGCTGGTTTGCAAGTCCGATGGGTCAATACGCTTCTGTGTGGACTATCACAGGATCAATAAGGTGTCCAAATTCGTTGCCTATCCAATGCCACAGGTATACATCGAAGCTCGCAAGCTAGCCCGCGAGCCACGATGCCAGAAACACAGCCGACTCATAGCTCTTCTTCATGTTTACTGGCAGTTGGCATTCAGCTCAGTGCCGCCACCTGTTGCTCTGGAGCGTACACGCTTCGCCTCGTTTGTTAGGGTTAGGGTTAGGCTGAGAAAGAGAGGTTGAGTGTGCCTTTGAACCGATACCGACACGTGCCCGGAATCGTGACAAGCGTACTGATTTTTTTTTTTTTTTTTTTTTTTTGATGCATAGACGTATTCAGGGCGACATCCTCTACATGTGTGAGCAATTTGGTGTAAATGGGACACTGTATTTTTACGTTATGAGAACTTCTTGCTTCATGGCAAAGCCTCGAAATGGACCGCACCACCACACCCACCAGGTACGACTGAGGGGACTTGTGTCTTCTCTTGTCTCTATTGTGTGTGTTGCATCACTAAACAACAAATAGAAAAGTGCCACCTCTAGAATTAGATTGACCTTGCTAATACAGTAAATCAATGGTTAGACATGTCAGTCAGTAAACAGGAACCGGGTGTTGATGATGAGGTGGGGCTGGCTTGTCACAGTGAAACAGTATAAAACAACAGCTCCAGCAGGCAACACAGGCTGAACTGTGTGTGATGTGACGTGTTTCATTTACACAGTTAAATCTCCGGTGAGGTAGGACGAGTTTGTGCTTCTTTAAACCTTTGTCAGGTTGAACATTTTCAAGAAGAAAAGCCTGAAGTATTAAAATGTAATTGCTCCTAAATGGTGTCTTTGAAAAAATACAAAAGAGGAAATTTTAATAACAATAGGTCCCTTTTAAAGAATGATGTTGAATTCAACTTCATCAACTTTGTCTTATTTTATTCTTGGAGCTTATTTGCATGTTGGAAACTTAAGATACCTGTATTTTATGTTAACAGCTTTACTTTACATTGTTATTGTGTTTGTCAACATTTCCCTCATCGTGGTTATCTGTATGAACAGGAGCTTACATGAACCTATGTACATGTTCCTGTGCAGTCTGTTTGTAAATGAACTGTATGGTAGTTCAGGGTTGTTTCCGTTCCTTCTGACTCAGATTCTCTCTGACATTCACACTGTTCCTGCTTCATTTTGTTTCCTGCAGATTTTCTGTTTGTATACATATGCAAGTATAGAATTGTGTAATTTCGTCGTCATGTCTTATGACAGATATCTTGCTATCTGTTGTCCTCTGCAATATAATACACGCATGTCATTAAACAAGGTGTTTGTCTTTATAATTGCAGTATGGTTGTATTCGTTTGTGAAATTCCTAATTACTTTTTCGTTAGCATTACGACTGAAACTGTGTGGAAACATTATAGACAGTTTGTACTGTCGTAACTACTTAATTGTCAAGTTGGCCTGTTCGAACACTAGAGTGAATAACATCTATGGATTGTTTTCTTTTGTTCTCTCTGTTATTGTCCCTTTGTTTCCGATAATTTTCTCTTACAGGAAAATTCTCCACATTTGTTTTTCTGGCTCTAAACAGACGAGACAGAAAGCTGTCAGCACCTGCACACCTCACCTCATGTCTCTGCTCAACTTCTCTTTTGGTTGTGTCTTTGAAGTATTACAGAGCAGATTTAATTTGAACAGTCTACCAAACATGTTGCAAATTTTTTTGTCATTATACTTTCTGACTTGCCAACCGCTCTTTAACCCTGTACTTTATGGACTGAAAATGTCAAAAATACGTACATTATGTAAACTTCTTGTTTTTGGTAAAATGTAAAATACTGTTAAACATCATGTAATACTGTGTATCATTGTTTACTCTCATAAGAGATCTTAACAATAACAGTGACTGTTTAGTAAATATAAATGCTTGAATCAATAAGTCAGAACAAAATAAATGTCTCCCTCAAAATAAAGTTGAATGTTTACGTTGTTAAGTTGTCATTCAGTTGCTACAGAGAGATGGCCTACATTTAGGCAAGTCACAAGGGTTTTAAACCTTACTGTAGAAAACAAAGTAACTACTCTAAAGTGGAAACTATTCAATTATTGCTGCCGATGAAATGTTTTTTTCAATTTTTATCAAATGTGCATTACAAAAGGTTGAGACAGTGTAGTTGAATATATGGAAGACTGCATTAGTTTAGTGTTTATTGAAGGTGCAGTAGGTGACTCAGGAGGAAGATAGTTGATAGTCTCATTCCAAGGATATCCATTACTGACACCTCGGGGTAGTGTACAATTGATTGTTAGTCCTCCAACGTAACACCAACAACGAGTAACTGAGTCCCAGTTTCGACAATGTGACTCAACTATCAACCCACTATTTCCAGAATCCCTTATGGCACATTTGAGGGGGGATTAGTTCTGCAACAACATCCCTGTTGCAGCACAGGTTCTTTGGGACCTCCCACAAAAAAGAGAACTTTTTCTGTGTTGCCGGTTGCTATGAATGGTCAAATAATTATGATGATTATTGTGTTTACTGAATCTATCTAGAGTTGACAAAGCTGCTTTCGAGCAAGACTGAGAGCTGGTGTCAAGAAGAAAAAGCATACAGAGACCTTAACACCATCAACACTAGAGATTTGTGGCAGGCAATCCAAAACATCACAGAAGCAGAACCTCCGTCATCTGTGGATCATGCTACCAGATGAGCTGAATTCATTTTATGGTCGCATTGATCTGTGCAACAAATTGTCCGCTGTAAAGTCTGCTCCAGCTTTAGAGGAACTGCCAC
Organism: Acanthopagrus latus; assembly: GCF_904848185.1. Taxonomy (NCBI): domain Eukaryota; kingdom Metazoa; phylum Chordata; class Actinopteri; order Spariformes; family Sparidae; genus Acanthopagrus; species Acanthopagrus latus. The sequence goes on along the minus strand of NC_051040.1, from coordinate 566,106 downwards.
TTTCAGTATCCACAGATGATATGAAGAGTGACATTGAATAAAGCTGCCTCGCCTGATAACAACTCTAGCCATGTACTGAAAACCTGTGCCAATCAGCTAGTTGATGTTATCATTGCCTGGTCCAATCCAGCCTGGACCATCACCAGTGTGATTTCAGATCCACTGTCCTCCACTCAGTCTTCAGGATATCACACTTCATCAAAAACAGACACCAGACAGTTCCAATGGGCAGATACATCTCATCCTGGAGGAAATCTTGTGAAGATCTGCCACAAATGTAAAGGTTAAGTGATATAGTATTCATAGTAGGGGCAGTTGTAGTATTGCAGTTGTTACACATGAAGAGGTCCACTACATATAACTACAAACACAACAATACATGACGCATTAATCACAATGCCTTTATTGTCATTTTGATTCTGATTAATTGTTTAACAAGTTACAAATTTGACAATTGGTCACTTAATAATTTAAACCTCCAAACAAACCATTGTTTCGATAGTTATTTTTAAGGCTTAGAATTCTAACATTTATAGCCCATAATGAAGATGCTATTACCAAAGCTCACAATTATTTTAGATTCACTGAAGCCAGTGGAAAAACTACAAGTTAGTTACATTTCCCCAAACAAAATACTTTTACATTTGATGTGGATTTTTGTCGGTTCAGTCCGTATAGTAAAGGGTTGTAGAGCGGTTGGCAAATGATAAAGTATAAAGATAAAAACATGCGCAATATGATGGGTGCACTGCTCATATTAAACCTGCTCTGCACTATTTCAAGGAAACACCCACAAGAGAAGTTGAGCAGAGAAGCGAGGTGAGGTGTGCAGGTACTGACAGCTTTCTGTCTCGTCTGTTTAGAACCACGTAAACACACTCTAAAAATCTTCATATAAGGGTAAAGGATTAGTACTGTAAGACCAAATAAGACTACAAATGTGTAAATTAATCCATACAAATTATTGACTGTAGTGTCATAGCATGCCAATTTTACAACAGATTAGCTGTTACAGTACACGCCATCAATAACATTGTCACAAAGCTGTAAACAGGCATTCAGTGATATCATGACAATTATTGCGAGAAGAGGGAAAAACCATGTCAGAGCAATAAGCATGGCAACCTTGTTAGATGACATACGTGTGTTATACTGCAGAGGACAACAGATATTGTATGCAGTTAAGAAACAGATGTCAGTAAACTTCCTGCACCTGAATTCAGATAAAGCTGAGATGCTGGTCATTGGCAGCGCCCAACAGAGAAGCAACTGTGATCAGGTGACCATAATTAGGTCCAAACTTATTTCTCTAAGTTCAATTGTCATGAATCTTGGTGTTACATTTGACTCTACTCTCTCTTTCAATCAGCACATTGGCTGCCACATACTGATTTTCTGTTTTTGAAGTTGCACATCCCATTCTCACTAACTCAAGACAGCACACCTGTCAGCTTTTGATTTTAAAAAGGAAGAGCATTGTTACATTTAGTTACTGGCAGAGTCTGTGCATTATTCAACCAGTTTCATCACAGGGCGTTAATCTACATCTATCTAGTAGTTCTGAAAAAGACACAACACTTGTTTTACCACTTAATAAAATGGAGTAACTTAGCAAAATTTCAGTAATCAGGACCGGAATTGTTCTCTTGTTCCCAATAGCTCAATGGTCTTTAAACAACAAAAGAGTCACCATTAGCATCATTACAGTGAATCTTAGCAATTGAAAGACTTTTCAGCACAAACACTTATTTTCATGTATTCTTTTAACTTATTCAATACAAAAGACAATGTTGTCAACACTTGCCACAGACCGCAAAAACCTACATTTTCAATCAGCTTTTCTCATGTTACAGAATTAGAGGAAATATGAGATTTTAAACATCATGAGCTCACATTTGACCCAAGACAAAATTTTTTACACATGATGTGAATATTGGTTATATTCAGTCCGTAGAGTACACAAGCACTCCTGCTTGTGTATGTGAGAAGTCTCCCTCCCGCCAGGACACCATCCTGCCTTCTATGTGTGCAGAAGTTTCCTGAGAAATGGAATCTGTTCCAAGGGAGGCTTAGCACAAACAAGGGACCCAGGTAATGTTTCACCTAATTGTCTTTTTGTTCCTGACCCAACTTGTTCTCCAGTTCTCCAGCTGGTGCATGGTTTCTGCTTTGCTTGCCATGAACCCTGCCCTCCTCAACATTACTGCTGGCCATACAGAGACAGTTACCAAGACTTTTGTCACAGCACTTTATCTCCCTGACAACCACCATCACTGATTGTCCTCTTCTGAGGCCATCTCAGGATCAGTCATCACTGGGGGGGATGAACTTGAGGTTGCCTCAGTCCAAATGCACCGTCGCAGTTGCAGATTAGAGTGACAGCTGCTCTGCTCTGCTTCACTCTGCAGACCACAACCATCATATTGCTGACCAGGACTAGACCCCAGCACCAGAATACCAACCACATCATCAAGTTTGGCTTTATTCATGGGGGGTAATCTATGGGTTTCTGGTATTTTTTCACTGCCCTGGTGTCTCTTGTATTCCCCCATCTGTTTCTCTTTGTTTGTATGTCTGAGCCTGTGATTTGGCATGGCACAGCTCTCCACCCAGCTTCCTAATTGCTGTTCAGCTGACACACCTGCTACAAGCAGTTTACCTGTAATTAATTGGCTCTTTAACCCGTCAATACATCAAACCTGGTTCCTTAGCCACTCCTCACTAGATTCTCCAGTTTGCACTAACACATTTCCACTAAATAATGAAATAAAACTGAATCTTAACTTTTACAAACCTATCTCAGAGTCCTTCTTTTCAGTCCTCAATTAATTGAATGTACTTAAGCCTATACATATGCCATTACATAACCATTTGTTCCAATCTTTGTTCTAATCTAATCTCTCTTTGAGCTGACCCAAGCCAACAAGGTAGAATAAGTTCTTCATTGTCTAATCTTTAGGCATCAGATGCAGAACCACTGACCAAACGGTGCCTCAAGGTCTGTGCAAAATAACATTAACTACAACAGTCTTTCATTTGAGTTTAAGTTTAAAGACTTGTCAATTTACAGGCCTTTAAACAGGATTAAAACATATCATTAGTGGTCAGAATTTATTCAAGAGATTTATATCATTTCTTTACATATTTTCAATAAATCTGATACCATTCACATTTAATGAACACATACAGACAGCCTTACTGTTGACACTGCGGTGTCTTCTTGTCGCAGCAGTCTTTTCAGATATTTACTATTTTTAACTTTTATTTTTCTCAGAAAAAACGACTGATAATGTTTGAGAAATAACATATACACGCGTAACATTAAGTAAAATTAAATGTTATAAGTTAAAGCGATCCAGGTAGATTGTAAAAAGTCACATCTTACCAAACACAATATTTTTACAGGTAATGCGGATTTTGGTTATATTCAGTCCATAGAGTACAGGATTGAAGATCGGTTGACATGTCAGCCAGTATAATGATAAAAAGATGCGTAACATATGAGGTACATGCTTCATATTAAACCTGTTTTGTACAATTTCAAAGAAACACCCACAAGAAAAGTTGATCAGAGAAGCGAGGTGAGGTGTGCAGGTACTGAGAGCTTTCTGTCTCGTCTGTTTAGAACCAAAGAAACAAACTTTAAGAATCTTTATATATGTGTAAAATATTGCAAGAACAATAATAACTAATGTAACAGTGTAAATTATTCCATAAATGTTATTTACTGTTGTGTTAGAGCAGGCCAGTTTGACAATAGAGTAGTTGTCACAGTACACTTTGTTAATGGTGTTCCCACACAGCTGTAAAGAGGCACTTAAAGATATCAAAATAAAAATAGCAAGAAATGGGTATAACCATGTCAGAGCAATAAGAATGACAATCCTGTTTGATGTCATACGTGTGTTATACTGTAGAGGACAACAGATAGCAAGATATCTGTCATAAGACATGATGGCTAAATTACTAAATTCTATACTTGCATATGTATACACACAGAAGATCTGCAGGAAACAAAGAGAAGCAGAAACAGTGTGAATGTCAGAGAGAATCTGAGTCAGAAGGAACGGAAACAACCCTGAACTACCATACAGTTCATTTACAAACAGACTGCACAGGAACATGTACATAGGTTCATGTAAGCTCCTGTTCATACAGATAACCACGATGAGCAGAAGGTTGGCACTGACAATCAAAATATATAAAGAAAAAATAATCAGGAAATACAAGTACTTAAAAACTGCAGCGTCAAAGTAGGCAGTAAGGCTGAAATATGCAGATGTTGTAGCGTTTATCATGATTAGTAAGTCTCCTCAGCGCTACAGATCCACCAGTTATACTCTAGTGGAGTTTTCTTTAAGAGATGCCACATATGTGTAATTCCATTTGATGGATTTGCTGGTTTGAATACATTTGCTTATGTTAAATCAGCTGCAAGAGCACATAACAGTGGTCAGTCTACTAACAACTACTAGAGGTGGAATAAAAGCAACACAGTTAATGACGCTGCATAAATCCTACCATGCATCTCCTGTTCTGTTGTAGCAACAGTGTGACTTCCCCCCAACTGAGCTGAAACTCTGCCTCTGTTTCTTTTGAACCTTTTTAAGTCAGGAAACACCCACAGCAACAGTCTGATCTCCTTTTCAATGAAACTGCTTGTTACTGATTCCAAATTTTTCAAGAAGTATTTCAGCCTGCTTACTGTTATCGATTCTAAAAAAAGTTGTGTCAGTTTAAACAAACACTTGAAATCTTCGTGTCTCATCCAGGTTTGGTTGAGGTGACTCTCAGAACCCAAACTTATTGTGGTACTGGCAGACCATGACATTATCTTTTATTGTACAGTGGCCAGAGAAAGTCTTTCAGATACAGTGTATTGACTTGACAGGTTTGCATGCTGTCAACATCACTTTTTTGTGTGGCATATCTTTTATTTGAAGGCTTTATGCTTTGTGTGAGACTACAACCACAACCACACCTTAATTGTAATGGAGTGGAAAGGAGTAAATTGTAATGAAGCATAAGTAATCTGTAGTTTTTAAATTGTTTTGTGAATTATCCTAAATTCAAAGCTCAAAAATGTCTCACATTGGGGCACCACATGTTTTTTTGATTCCAAGACTCTGTCATTAAAATAAGGCAAGTAAAATGCCAAAACAAAGACTCTATCCTGTAATAGTTATGTCCATATGAATCACAATCATAACTGATTACAATGCATATTTGAGCCACTGGCCCTTTGAGAACACCTTTCTCTTGCCCGAAATGTGCTCACAGCTTTCAGTCCAGTCATACAAGGACAACATGACTCAATAGCGATGGCACCTGTACCCCCTGATCCTCAAGCACTCTCCCACTGGATAGATACACTTCCATGACATCTCTAATATCCTGACCAAAGTAAACAGCTGTGCAACAACTCAGAAAGACTCACTAGTAACACTTATACCAGGGTGCTGAAAAGCAAGAACAATGTAGAAGTTCTAGATCTTAGGCAACTGGACGTGTTTCAGTTCGTTGAAGGTGTTTCACGTCTCATCCATGTCCATGAGGCTTCTTCACTTTTAACTAACTGGAGGAGTTGCAGGCTTTTAAACTCTGTGTGGGAGTGTCCTTACAGCGTCTTTAAAGTGATGTGTGAGCTCTGAGTTTCAAAGTCGTTAGGACCACTTGTGTGTCGTTGAGCCAACCGGCCTTTGTGTGGGTTTTAAGGCTAGGTGAGCCCAGGAGCGGATGGATGTTGAGCTGTCTGCAGAAGTACCTAACTACTGCATTGTAGGTGAGTCATAAGTAATGTCGTACACCACCTCTTCTGTTCAAAGACAGTTCCCTACAATACAGCACTGACCTGGATGACTGAGAACCACCACAGGTATGCACAGTCCTTTGATGACAATCAAAAGTCCTCCACCATTGCCTCCCTGAAGTCAGCGCACTCTCACAAACAAGGTTTTTGCATTGTCGACCAAAAAGGCTGCAGTCTCCAAATACTGCTTCAAGAGTTCGATGGGACAACCAAGTCAGACAGGGTTCCAACTTCTTTCACAGCTGCTGTTCAGCAATTGCTTTTCTAAGGTGCTGCTACAAGAGGGACCATAGACCTTCTGGTCACAACTTTGAGAAGCCAAGCCTGCAATGGAGGCTTCAAGCATAGCCCACTTGGATTCCTTTAAAGGTGGTCACTGAAGATCTTGTAAATAGAGGCCTAAGCCAGATGAATAAACCCTCAGTATTCATTTGGATACATATGGTCTGTCCAGAACCCTCCCTTTCCTCATGATGCAACTCAATACCAGGTAACAATCCTTGTCTACATTGCCCTGGTACCAGAAACACTTATTAATACCAACAGGGAGGTTATTACAGAATAAGGGTGCATGCGGCCTGCTGACTTCCATTTTTCTCCTGGACACAACACAGGATGAGACCTAAGGATTATGGACTGCAGACATCAATATTCAGAAGCACCTTGAGCTGACATGGATAGAGAGCCAATGAAATGAAGCTTAAATTGTTGCAATATGGTCACATTTTATTGTTTTTATTTAATATTAAAAACGAAACATTACACATAGAACTAACCAGCAACATACCAAGTCCAACACTAAGACCATTCACAGGCCCTTTAAGCTACTCCCATCAGGCAGATGTTCCAGAGCACCTCTGGTCAGAAAGACAACTTGTAATATCCATTTTAAACAATCTTTCAATACATCAAGTCTGGTTCCTCAGCCACTCCTCACTAGATTGTCCAGTTTGCCAACACAGTACCAACCCTACAAGTTAACACTACTTCTGCAATTCTTCATGTTGCTTTCATTAAATTTACATTTACATTCACATTTAAGGCATTTAGCAGACACGTTTGTCCAAAGAGACTTACAACAAGTACATTTGTCACAAAAGAGAAACCACGACGTATCACTGTCGATGGGGTAAAAGAAATACAGAAACAATTGTCAAGCCATGATCTGAGGATCATAACTGCTATTTGTCAAATATTCTTTAAGTGCGTAAGTGCTGTGACAGAAGTGCTAACGATACGAACATACAAGTGCATACAATTTGTTTGTTTTGTTTTTTTCTTCTTTCTTTTTTTTCTGGGGAGGGAGTCATGCTATGCGGGGTCGAGTTGAAGTCTGAACAAATGAGTCTTGAGTCTTTTGCTGAAGACAGAGAGTGACTCTGCTGTCCTGACATTGGTCTGGAGTTCATTCCACCCTTGAGGTGCTAAAACAGAGAAGAGTTGCGACTTCACTGAGAAGGGCTTTGTTTGCTCTCAGCAATGATGGTACCATCAAGCCAGCCAGAAGAGTGAAGTGCTCTTGCTGGGGTGTATGGTCTGACCAGTGTTTGGAGGTAGGTGGGTGCAGTTTGATTGACGGCCTTCAAGGCCAGCACCATCGTTTGGAATCGGATGCAGGCTGCAACAGGAATCCAATAACATTAAATCCTCCATGGTCTCCCACTCTTCACTGTTCGCTCAGCACACTGTCTCCCAGCCATTCACTTGCCTCAGTAACTTCCATTTCCACCAGTAAAGCGGAATTTAAACTTTTACAAACCGATGTCAGAGTCTTTCTTTTGAGTCCTCAATTAACTGAGCATGTTAAGCAATATGCTGAAGTTCACTCAACTAAGCATATACACATGCTGTCAACAGTAAATCTGATACACTCATATTTAATGAACACATACAAACAGCCTTACTGTTGACACTGCTGTGTCTTCCTGTCACGGCGGTCTTTTCAGATATTTAAATAATTCTAGAAGCTGAGGATCTGTTGTAGAACTGACTCATTTGTAGCTTACCTGAAAATCATTATTTTCTCTAAAGGTCTTTACAAGCTGTGACACACGACACCCTCCATCCTTAAACACTCGATTCATATAAGAAATTCTCCAAAAGCTCTTAACATGAAGGAGTTACATCCTCAACTAGAGCAACAGTGCTGGGATCATTCTGGACAGACCTGCAATGCAAAACGTGTCGTCTTCAGACAGTTGGACCAGAAGGCTGATTACTCTCTAGAAAAAACGACTGATAATGTCCGAGAAATAACATATACACACGTAACATTAAGTAAAATTAAATGTTATAAGTTAAAGCGATCCAGGTAGATTGTAAAAAGTCACATCTTACCAAACACAATATTTTTACAGGTAATGCGGATTTTGGTTATATTCAGTCCATAGAGTACAGGATTGAAGAGCGGTTGACATGTCAGCCAGTATAATGATAAAAAGATGCGTAACATATGAGGTACATGCTTCATATTAAACCTGTTTTGTACAATTTCAAAGAAACACCCACAAGAAAAGTTGATCAGAGAAGCGAGGTGAGGTGTGCAGGTACTGAGAGCTTTCTGTCTCGTCTGTTTAGAACCAAAGAAACAAACTTTAAGAATCTTTATATATGTGTAAAATATTGCAAGAACAATAACAATGAATGCAACAGTGTAAATTATTCCATAAATGTTATTTACTGTTGTGTTAGAGCAGGCCAGTTTGACAATAGAGTAGTTGTCACAGTACACTTTGTTAATGGTGTTCCCACACAGCTGTAAAGAGGCACTTAAAGATATCAAAATAAAAATAGCAAGAAATGGGTATAACCATGTCAGAGCAATAAGAATGACAATCCTGTTTGATGTCATACGTGTGTTATACTGTAGAGGACAACAGATAGCAAGATATCTGTCATAAGACATGATGGCTAAATTACTAAATTCTATACTTGCATATGTATACACACAGAAGATCTGCAGGAAACAAAGAGAAGCAGAAACAGTGTGAATGTCAGAGAGAATCTGAGTCAGAAGGAACGGAAACAACCCTGAACTACCATACAGTTCATTTACAAACAGACTGCACAGGAACATGTACATAGGTTCATGTAAGCTCCTGTTCATACAGATAACCACGATGAGCAAAATATTACAACAGATTATTGAACAATATATAGTCATAATGATAATGAAATATAAGTATCTAAAAAGCCTGGTGTCAGTGTAGGCACTGAGTGTGAAATATGAGACCTGTGTAGAGTTTATCATGATCCTCCTTTTGGTTTACAACGCGATAAAATGCAGCACAGCACAACACATTTGCAACAAATATTGCACATTTTGGCATGGATGATAAAGTAAAAATTATTAATTTGAAGTTAAACCCGTAGCATAAACAGAGAAACGGTGTTCAGTCAATTCGATATAATCTAAAATCATAACTATTGGATTACATGGTACAGAACAGCAATTATGACAGTGTGTGACTCACACAGAGGCCTGATTTACTGAGCTGAAGGTCTGCGTCTCTTAAACATGTCAGCAGGGTGGACATCCACAACAGTCTGACATCATGACAGAGCACAATCAGTGCTCATGATACAATGATGAGGCTGCGCAGGTTAAATTAGAACTCCTTCATCCAAATGTAATAATTCTCAGTAGTTACAGGTTCAGGTCTGGGTAACATGGCATCTGGGTCTCTACCAGGGGCCTGTACTTCAAAGCAGTCACACAAAACTGGTTATCAACTTGATAAGTTGACGCTGGTTTTCAATATCTAGTCACAAGGGCATTCACATAAAAAGGGGAGGTGTGTATAGTATCTGACCAGTCACAAACATGGACAAGTCTGCTGGCAACAGAGCAGAATAGTACATCAAACTATTAGAAACACACAATAAAAAACTAAAACCAGATAGCTGCCGCTGCCAAATTCAGGAAAGACAGCCAGCAAGCAGTGTACCGTATTTTCACGACCATAAGGCGCACCTAAACATCTCAAATTTTCTCCAAAATGTGTGGCGCGCCCTATAGTGCAGTGCGCCTAATGTGTTATTTTTTTGTAAGGCAGATTACATGAGAACGTTGAAGGGTGAAGTGTGAAGTGTGAGCGTTATTGTTGTTGTTGTAAGGCGGACGTAACAGAGGACTAGATGAGAACGTTGTGCCGGTATGTGCGTCATTGTTTTGGCAAAGAGACACGCTTACGAAGCACAGTTTAAACTGAAAGCTGTCAGTTACGCGGTGGAACATGGGAATCAAGCAGCCGCGAGGGAATACAATATCACTGAATCCATGGTTCGCAAGTGGAGGAAGATGGAAAACGAGCTGCGACAGGTCAAGAAGACTCAGCTGAGTTTCCGCGGACACAAGGCGAGATGGCCCGAGTTGGAAGACCGACTCGAGCAATGGATTGCCGGTCAAAGGACAGCTGGAAGAAGCGTCTCTACAGTCACCATACGACTAAGGGCAGTAACGCTAGCGGAAGAAATGAAAATTGAACATTTTCAAGGAGGTCCGTCTTGGTGCTTTCGCTTCATGAAACGGTGCCATCTTTCCATCCGGGCCAGGATTTCAATAAAGCACAACCAAACTCAGTTTTGCTCCCGCTGCCTTTTTAAATACACACACTAGCATGCATGTTTTACCGGTGTGTTTTACCATGCCCGCGCCCTATGGTCCAGTGCGCCTTATGTATTTGTTAAATACAGAAAAAGCACCCGTAACTGAAACCGCGCCCTATAACCCGGTGCGCCCTATGGTCGTGAAAATACGGTACCCTGCTAAGAAGTCGAAAAACTGAGAACCCCATGGTTAATCCTGAAGTTACCGTGCTAAGCACATATCCTTCTACATTCAAAGGCCCCAGGCAGCTCTCCACTCTGCTTCAAGAAGAATGCATGCCTTGTCCATTTTAGATGAAGGAGACAGATGTGCCAAGCTGCATAAGGGGGACGGCTCTGCTGCTGACCCAGTGTCTCACCTGTCTGTCTCCTGTCATTTTCATGTTTTATTGTTGTTTTAAGTTGCCACTGCTGTCCTGCTCTTTGACCTCAAGATGTTTGTGTGTAAGTGTTGTTGTTGTTGCTGTCCTGCTTGTTGTTTTTATGAGACCAAAGACAAATTTCCACATTGTGGACAACAAATGAAACTAACTAACTAACTAATTAATCCTGCTAAGATCAATCTAGGCAGGAAGTAAGACACTGGAATGCCATAAATCATCCAATTTTCAAAATTAAGTCCGTGCAGACTTGAGGTTTTCAAATAAATAAATATAGACAATACAATACAATAACATACAAAACCAAAACATTTGAACTACTGGCATAAAGCTCTCTTCTGGAACACTCCTGATGGGGTATGAAGCTGCCTGGTGGAACACAACAATTAACAAAAACAAGCTAAGGAAAACTGATTGAAAAGACCTGGAGAACAATTAATTCTTCCTAGGCAGTTGGATTCACGCGATCATGTGATCTTGGAAGACCATCTTACCAGGCCTAAAGCTATGTGCTAGTGGCTGACAGGGCATTGGTCGTACAAATCAGCATCCTTCGAGGAACTACTGGAAGCTACAGGTGTGATTTAGGTGCAGCAAACACCGCGAGAGGGTGCTGTAGCATCAGGTCATTGAAAGAAGAGCAAAGAGCAGCACCAAAGTTTAAGTGGTCAACTGGCTCAGCTGGTGGTGCTCTCCTACTGATGATCTTACCGTGATACACCTGACTGCTATGATTTCTGTGGGAACTCAACATAACCTGCTTATATTTGTGAATGTTAGTGTAAAGTGCCACCTGTCTACCCTGTGACAAACTGCTGGCCCATCCACAGTACCCTGCTCCTTGGCCACCTGTGCTGAACAACATCAGCAGGTACACATGAAGGACAAGAGTGGAAGATAACTAGATAATTTAATAATGACAAAAAACATTGCTTTTTCTTTATTCACATTCCTCATTGACTGTCTTGAAATTAGTAATTATTATTATTAAAGTTTCTGAAAACAAGCAGCTGTTCAACTAAGTTTTCTTTTGTCTGACATTAGTGAAACATGAGAATCAATCAGAAAGACCTTTCACAATGACGTCACACTGTTGCTGTGGGTTTGTTAAAAAGAAGTCAGCAAACTCTCCAGTTAGGAGATACTAACAGTGTGACTGCTGCAGGACAACAAGTGGCAACTCAAGCACAGACAATATCATAGATGTTTTAAGTTAAATTTGAAGACTGTAATTGACTTTTAAAACGAAATGGCACATTTAGGGGTGTTTGTTGAAACTGTTTCAGTGTTACTTCAATAACATGTTCATGTGTGGTCGATGTTTAAGTTGATGACATTTCTAAAAGTCTGTAACAAAAGGTAACATAATTAACTTTGGTATGCTTTGTAGAATTCTGATGAATCAAAGTGAGGATCATGATAAACTCAACACAGATTTCATATTTCACACTTAGCGCCTATTTTGACACTGGACCATTTAAATACTTGTATTTCATGATTATTTTGTCTTTATATATTGTAATTGTTTGTTCCAACCTTCTGCTCATCGTGGTTATCTGTATGAACAGGAGCTTACATGAACCTATGTACATGTTCCTGTGCAGTCTGTTTGTAAATGAACTGTATGGTAGTTCAGGGTTGTTTCCGTTCCTTCTGACTCAGATTCTCTCTGACATTCACACTGTTCCTGCTTCTCTTTGTTTCCTGCAGATATTTTGTGTACACTCTTATGGAGCTGTTGAATATTTAAACTTGGCCATCATGTCTTATGACAGATATCTTGCCATCTGTTGTCCTCTAGAATATAACACACGAATGACCTTTAACAAGATTGCCATGCTTATTGCTTTAACATGGTTATATCCTTGTTTTGCAATGGTTGTTTTGCTGTCTTTGAGTACCCCTTTACAGTTATGTGGAAACATTATCAACAAAGTGTACTGTGCTACCCACTCTGTTGTTAAACTGTCCTGCTCTGACATCGGTTTAATTAACATATATGGACTCATTGCCACTTTTGGTACAATCCTTGGTGCTTTGCTTTTAATTCTCTACACGTACATGAGGATCCTTATAGTTTGCTTCTCCGGTTCTAAACAGACGAGACAGAAAGCCGTCAGTACCTGCACACCTCACCTCGCTTCTCTGCTCAACTTCTCGTTTGGGGCTAGTTTTGAAATATTACAGAGCAGGTTTGATATGAACACTCTACCCAATATGCTGAGAATATTTTTATCTTTATATTTTCTTACATGTCAGCCACTTTTTAATCCTCTAATGTATGGGCTGAAAATGTCCAAAATCCGTCTCACGTGTAAAAGTCTGTTATCGAAAGCAGACTATTAATATTTCATCTAAGAGGTTTTCTTATTTGTGTAACTTCAATTAGACCTTTGTCTAATGTAGATCATTGTACTGTTTTATAACATTTTAACATGACGCCAACAATACTCCTGTTAAAGCTGGTATTTACTAGCAGACAGGAAATCAAACTTACAATGACAACTATATAAGCATTTTTATATTGAATAACATTGTGTATGTAACACATACAGACACATATCTCTTTGTTGGTATCTTAAACTGTTAACAAGTCAGACTACGAGACCTTCAGATTTGCACGACTATGATTAAATTTCATTTCATTTCTTTCTTCTTTTTTTCTTAACCTTTATTGAGTTCATTTTAACACTCTGTGATATGTTTCCTCCCTCTCGAGTCCGTTTCCTGAGCTGCTTTATGATATGAATTTATAAAGATCTGAAATGAAGATGGCCAAACAGAAGACAACAAATTTGACAAGTCATTGCCAGTATGACAAGCTTAAAGTTAATTGGCATGGCAGACTTGTTGTGATTTTAATTAAAATAAAACAATAAAGTAATGACGTTTTGTATGCAGGTTGGGGTTTAAATCCTCATCTCAAAGAATTTGTTAATTGACCCCAAAACCACCCAAAGATCTAAACTAGATTGCACTTCGTAAACTTGATTTTGATGTTGATACAACATGTGACATAATTTGGGATCCTGATGGACAAAATGCTGTGGGTGGAAATAAAGTCAGGGAGCTGAATGAAGGACTCTGCTTGGGAGATGTTCTTTGGCTTTTACTTTTCTTGTGGGCCAACAGGACATGGTGTTCATGCTCAGTTAGCAGGATGAGGGACTTGGCAGGCCCATCAAAGTGGATGCTTCAGGGATTATATGTCAGTTTCTATATGTGGAGATTTGTTTGTGTAGGTAGGACGCCATGGACAAACCAGAAAGAACCTTTAGTTCAATGTCCCTCCAAATACCACATGTTCTCCCAGCTCCTATCCATACTCTCCCCACAAGTCCAGCTGTGTTGCAGTTTCACATTTATTCTTCAGCATGCCTGTCCTCATCTTCCACCACCTGAACCTCCATCTGCAGCCTTTGTGATTGTGTTTCTTCTGCTTTTCCTGGTGGTTAAACCCAGGTGAAATCTGACTGTATATCCATCTGTCCTAGAGGCAGGACCATTCCTTGGTTTCATCTTCTGAGACTGTTCTCAGTTTTACTTTATTCTAAATCAACGGCCTAAATAAAGTCTGTGCCTCATGTTCTGACACCAATCTGTGATTCTGGACATTAGAAATCTAAAAGACTTAATTATGTAGGAATCCACAGGAATCTGGGGAGGGCTCATGTTGGTAGCTGTAGAGCTTTGGACTTACTGGGTAGGCCATACATTTTTTTATGTTGTGAACATCTCCTTTACTGACACTGTGATTAAGTTCTGCTCTGTACCAACCTTCTTCCCATACAGTGTGTATGATCTGCCCACCTATCAGGGAATTAACCAAACTGTAAACTCGGTTGTACCTGGGAGCTGGACTTCTAGATTTGGATGATTTTACATTTTGGCAGGTCTGACAAATATCAAAGGTGTACAACTGCCAAAGTATAAACTCTACCTGTGTTGAGACCCACCAGGTCCTCCTAGTTTCATCTGCCTTCACAGGCTGACCATGCTGTAAGAATATCCACTGATGCTCAATTCCACTGATCGTCAATGTTCTTGTGTGCATGGATTATATGTATATACTATTTATTATCATTATTATCATTATTATTAAGAAGAAGAAGAATATCAATAATAATAAGAATAATAAGAATAATAAGAATAATAAGAATAATAATAGGCTGCACCAACACTTCCTCCAGGGTTATGGTGAGATGTTTGCCTTGGGACTGGGACCTTTTCCATTTGGCGTTGCATAACAAAGTTACACTGGTGTTGTAGTTGACCTATCTTTAGGTTTAAAAGAAGTCAGAGGAGAGCATCAGCTCAGTTGTGAGGGACTCACAGTATGACTACAGCAGGACAACAGGTGGACACGCAAATTCACATGTTGTTACAGACAAGTTTAACCAAATCATTATTGTGATTTTAAAAGGAAAATGTTCCATTTAGGGATGTTTTTTAACAAATGTTTCTGTGATAATCAATGTGTTAAGCATCATTACATTGACTTGTCTTCATTTGTGCTGTATGTTTGAGTTCAACTTTGTGTCCAACTAATCCAAGTTGAATTTTTTTTCAAATCAATTATAAAAGTGAATACAACTCTTTCTTTGTATGTCCAATATAACATTTGTGAACCTACAGGAGAGTCATGATAAACTTTACACAGGTTTCATATTTCATTCTCGCTGCTTACTTTGACAATGGAACTTTGAAATACTTCTATTTTATGATTGTCATGTGTTTATATATTGTTATTGTCAGTGCCAACCTTCTGCTCATCGTGGTTATCTGTATGAACAGGAGCTTACATGAACCTATGTACATGTTCCTGTGCAGTCTGTTTGTAAATGAACTGTATGGTAGTTCAGGGTTGTTTCCGTTCCTTCTGACTCAGATTCTCTCTGACATTCACACTGTTCCTGCTTCTCTTTGTTTCCTGCAGATTTACTGCATTCACACTTATGGAGCTGTTGAATATTTAAACTTGGCCATCATGTCTTATGACAGATATCTTGCTATCTGTTGTCCTCTTCAATATAACACACGTATGACATCTAACAAGATTGCCATGCTTATTGCTTTAACATGGTTATATCCTTTGCTTGCATGCATTGTGATAATATATTTGAATTCCCATTCACAGCTGTGTGGTAACATCATTCTTAAAGTTTACTGTGATAGCCATTCTGTTGTCAAGCTGGCGTGTTCAGATGCCCATGTGGTTAATATATATGGACTACTTGCATCTTTTGGCACAATCTTTGGGGCTTTAATTTTTATTACTTACACATACATTAAGATTCTTCTAGTTTGTTTCTCTGGTTCAAAACAGACAAGACAGAAAGCTGTCAGTACCTGCACACCTCATCTTGCATCCCTCTTTAACTTTTCTATTGGGGCTAGCTTTGAGTTATTACAGAGCAGGTTTGACATGAAAAGTTTACCAAATATGTTGCGAATTTTTCTATCACTATATTTTCTTACATGCCAGCCACTTTTTAATCCTATAATGTATGGCCTGAAAATGTCCAAAATCCGTGTCATGAGTAAAAATCTCATGTCAAACGTCAGCTAATGTGTTTTTTTTCACAGATGTATTTCTAAGCATTGTTGCAATCTGACCTTTTAAGTATTCTATTGTAGATTGTGCATTTTGTTCTATTTTGACAAATAAATCAAATTAATCCAAATATTTGACCTGTTTTGCTTGTTGAACCACAAGCAACCACAATACTATCAATGAATCTGTACAACACATTTATTAATGGGAGCCTGCACCAAGTTGAGTCACACTGAGACATAAGCTGACGGTAGAGTTAGGTATTCATATCTGATTATTTTATGAATACTATAAAAATGTTTCATGCCCATGCCTATGTGAAACTACCTCAACAAGGTTTTGGAGCATTTAAAAATGTCTTTAATTATTTCAGTTTCAGTATTTATTCATCTATTTACAACCTCTTCAGCCCTTTTTTTTCTGCTGTTAAAGACGTCTCAGATCAAACGTATGCAAACAAGTTTACAGTGTTACATAAAGTACACTCCTGTTAAAAAACAGTTGTTGTGTAAGACAGAATGTGATACTTTGCTTGTCCTTTTTGAAAAACAGTCAATTAAAACAGTACGAGGACAATATCATAGTAAGACTGGTAAAGTTGTGGAATGCTCAAATAACACCTGTTTGAAAGATTCCACAGGTAAAAAGGCTTCATCAGTAACTGGTGACAGTATCATCAAAAGGCTCAGTGGTTCAAAAGCAAAGAGGAGGGGGGAGTTTAAGTTCACGTTCCTCACACAAACATAGACTCTTTGACATCTTCCTCGGGCCATTTTTTAGCAGTTTCTGTAGTGGCACTCGGCAGTTTGTCCTGCTGGGGGGGAACTTCGGCTGCAAAAGTAAGTGGGCGTTTAGTGTGTGCTAAGTTGCATCTAGATGAACATCCAGACTCAAAGTTTCCAAGCAGACCATTGCACTGTTAGTCCTGTTGTGGCTGATAGGGGTATATTATTTCTATGTGGCACCAACATCAGATGTTACAGTAGTAGTTCCAGTTTTGGCAGCAGCTGTATTAACAGCAGTCACTCAGGCCTATGAGAGGAGACAGAGCGCCTGTGTGTCTGTGGCTCAAGCTGTGTGACGGGATAATGTTCCCGAATCCCTCTCACAGTGTCCATCACCAAAAAGTTACACTTTATTTTCAATGAATGATGATGGAGTTACAACAATAATATGCCCCCAGCCTTTATGATCAAAATAAAAATAGAATAAAACTACATCACATCAGAGGTCTTTTCAATCTCTCAACAACTTCTGTTGTCCTCAGAGAATCCTCAGAGCCATTATCATACATGTGTGAGCACATTATATGATAAATAATCCGATCAATTATGACCACTGACAGGTGAAGTGAATAAAGCCTCCCACACACCGCCCAGACGTCCAGCTCCCTTATCCGACTGCTCTGTTGCCTCTTGTCTGACCCGTTCAGCAGAAAAGTTGCACTGAAACACACATGCTTCGACGTGCTGCCTGCTGCACAGCAGCGTGTACGTTCTGCGCTTGCGCGAGATGCAGTAAGTGGGTGGCGCTTGTGTTGCGATTTGTAAACAAGAGGCTTATGCACGCAACTCTCTTTACTTTCGATCAAAACGAAACTTAAGTATTTCAGATAAAAACAGCTGCATACTAAACATGCAGTGAGGCATTACCAGACAAACACAAATTAATTTGTTCTGAATGGACATAACAACTAGTCTCGTGCTGGTACTGCAAAACATGAAAACGAGGGATGACAGAACGGAATGCATAGAAAAAAGCAGCGCACACAGTATTCCGCCCTTGCACACACCGCGCTGATTCTCTAGCACACCACCAATCAGAACGGCCATTCAGCTGGCACACAACCAGTCGGTGAATCCAATATCTCAGACATCCAACGGCCCTCCTCCTCAGACTTCGCATGCTCAATCGGATCCGACAACGTCCGCACGGCTCCGAAAGCTTCCGACGCAGCTGAACACACCGAACAGAAATGTTCCCGACCTTGTCCCAGTCTCTCCAAACGCTTCAGACATCTAACGGTTGGGCCGGTGTGTTGCTGCCTTAACGCTGATTATCATTTCATAATGGCATCTGTTAGTGGGATATAATAGGCAGCAAGTGAACATGTTGTCCTCAATGTTGATGTGTTAGAAGTGGGGAAAATAGGCAAGCATGAGGACTTGTGCAAGTCTGACAAGTGCCAAATTGTGATGGCTAGATGACGGGGTGAGGATCACCAAAACCGCAGCTCTTGTGGGGTGTTCCCGGTCTGCAGTGGTCAGTATCTGTCAAAAGTGGCCCAAAGAAGGAGCAGTGGTAAACCGACAACAGGGTCATGGGATGCCAAGGCTCACTGATGCATGTGGGGAACAAAGGCTGGTCTGTGTGGTCCGATCCAACAGACAAGCCACTGTTGCTCAAATTTCTGAAGAACTTAATGCTGGTTCTGATAGAGAGGTGTCGGAATACACAGTGCAACGCAGTTTGTTGTGTATGGGGCTGCATAGCCCATGCTGACCCCTGTCCACCACCGTAAGTGGGGGCACAAAAACAATGGGCACGTAAGCTTCAAAACTGGACCACGGAGCAATG
Organism: Acanthopagrus latus; assembly: GCF_904848185.1. NCBI lineage: Eukaryota > Metazoa > Chordata > Actinopteri > Spariformes > Sparidae > Acanthopagrus > Acanthopagrus latus. Next base: position 547,178 of record NC_051040.1, on the reverse strand, counting down.
GAGGACGGTGGCCTGGTCTGGTGAATCATGTTTTCTTTTACACCACATAGATGGCCAGATGTGTGTGCATTGCTTACCTGGGGAACGTATGGTACCAGGATGCACTATGGGAAGACTCAGCATCCCTCAGTTTGATGCTTTGGGCAATGATCTGCTGGGAAACTTTGGGCCCTGCCATTCATGTGGATGTTACTTTGACGAATACCACCTACCTAAGCATTGGTGCTGACCATGTGCACCTTTTCATGGAAAAGGATCTCAGTCAACATGCAAAACTTCCTCAGCCTCCTCAGAACATTCAGCCCCTACTGGACCTTTTTACCAGCTGCGTGGTGTTGAGTGACCAGGTGAGGTCATCACTGATGTGGACACCCAGATATCTGAAGCTGCTCACCCTACTTCAAGCTCCCGGATGTACCGTGGCAGATGAAGTCTCCTCTTCTTCCTAATGTCCACTATCATCTCCTTCGTCCTGTCCCTGTTGAGGTTGTTGTCTCCCACCATGACATCAGACTGGCCACCTCCATCCTGTAGGCTGCTTCATTCCCACCAGTGATGCATCCTATCACTGCGATGTTGTCCGCAAACTTTAGGATGGGGTTGACTTTGTGGGAGCGACACAGTTGTAGGTGAACAGGGTGTAAGGCAGTGATTCTCAAACTGTGGGGGCATGAGAGGCAGGGTGGGACACAAAGGTCTATTTCCACTGGATACGTTACTTTTCAAAATAAAACACTGCGTGTTGACACCAGGACACAAATCTCAAAAAAGAGACAAACACAAGCTCTTCTGCTGATCTTTCGGTCGGTAAGTAGCAATAAAAACTCCATATCTGGTAAACATTGCTTGTTCCACACCACGAGTTGTTGATAAACACACACACACACACACACACACACACACACCTCCCCCTTTGGCCTTACCGGAGGCTGCAGTCCGGTCTCCTTGGTGTATGGAGGGAGTCTATAGCTGAAAGGCACAGACTGTGGCTTGTCTGAAAGCCAGGTCTCTGCGAAGATTAGAGAACAGCACTCTCTTATTTCCGCTGTGTTGTAATCCTGGCTCTCCTGTTTTCCAGAGATTGCACATTAGCTAGCAAGAGGTGGGGTAGCGGTGGTTGGCTAGCGCAAGCTTTCAGTCTAGCATGAAGCCCTCCTCTCTTGCCACGCCTGAATCGCTATCTCCACAGCACTCTCTCCTGAGCTAAGATAGCTCACTTGAGCTCAGTGCTTCGGGGCCTTCCCGGGGGTTGAGGTGGCGGCCGCTGTGGTGGACAACGTGTTGTAGCTCCAATGGTATAGAATCAGTAACATCATTCAATTAAAATATTTAATTGTGATTGTTTGCCAATTAATTGGATATTTTTATCTGGGGCGGCTGTAGCTCACTGGGTAGAGCTGGTGGACTGGTGATCAGAAGGTCGCTAGTTCGTATCCCGGCTCCCCTGGCATGTCGAAGTATCCTTGAGCAAGATACTGACCCCCAAAGTTGCTCCTGATGTGCAGATGGCACCTTGTGTGTAAGGGTCCTACGATGAGCTGAAATGAGCTGGCAACTCATCCAGGGTATACCCTGGCCTATGCCCATTGTGGATTTTGGCCCCTGTACTGTATGTATATTATTATGTAACAATTCAGAACAAGAGATACTTTCCAGAATATTCTCCAGAATAATCTCAATGGTACTGCTCACTCAAAAAATCTGTTGATATCACTGAATAGAACAACCTCAAACCCAACCAGCAATAACAGTTATGCAATGTTAAGCCTGCGGGCTGTGGCCACACATTAAGCTATCTCTGTTGAAAGTTTGTCTCATGAAGAGTTGTCCAGGCATCTGTTTCAGGCTATCAGCATGGACTGAGAGGGGGAGGAGGGCTGTCTGCATCAGCTGTGTGCATGGCCAGCAGGTGGTATTTGAGCCTGGACGTACTCCATAACTTAATTCATGAAAACAGCAAATGCTAAAAACTTAGTTCTTGTCGAGAGAACCAACTGACACCTTTGAAGCTGAACTTTTCATTCACAGGACTCTTTTCAATATCTATTTCAGCCAAAATAAAATTAATGAGGTTAACCCTGTTCAAAACCTCAGTTTTGGCCTGAGTCTTCAGTTCCTTTACGACTTCTGATGTGTGTTTGGTTCATTTTCCTATTGGATCACCAGACTGCACCCAGGACCCAATCTTCTGCTGATGATTTTAGGTTTTCATTAAGAATTTGGAGATAATGCTCCTCCTTCTTTATTCCATTTACTTTCATCAGAGCAGCAGATCCACTGGCAGCAGAACCACCCCACAGCAGAACACTACCAGCACCATGATAGGTTCAAGCTACAAAGCAAATTTGTGTTGCACTCATTGATCACAGAAACATGAAAGCTGTAGTAATCAACTGAAGACTCACACAACGAATACTTTGTTTATGATTTGATGGAAACTTCTGACCACAACATAAAGGTTACGAAAGCCGGCATAGCAGTTGCATGTTACTGTCCAAGGTGTTGTTGCAGAAGCGTACACCTTAATGTGAGGAACAATTTAATTAAATAAAGACGTTTCACGAGTCACAAATCTCATGCATTATTTTTTTTTAATCAAAAAGTTAATTAACATGGGTCCATTAACGTTAAAGAACATAGGAAAATCTGTAGGCTACTAACAGCCTACATTTGTAATGAGACTTTTACATATGACAAAGATTTTAGACAGTTTGAGCCCATACATTACAGGGTTGAAGAGTGGAGGACATGTAAGAAAGTATAAAGATAAAAATATTCTCAACATATTAGGAACACTGTTCATATTAAACCTGCTCTGTAATATTTCAAAACAAGCCCCAAAAGAGAAGTTGAGCAGAGAAGCGAGGTGAGGTGTGCAGGTACTGACAGCTTTCTGTCTCGTCTGTTTAGAACCAGAGAAACACACTTTAAGGATCCTCATGTACGTGTAAAAGATTACAATTAGAGGACCAAAGACAAAGAAGGCACTAATAATGAGTCCATAAACGTTGTTCATGGTGGTGTCATAGCAGGCCAGTTTCACAATAGAGTGATAGTCACAATACACTTTTTGAATGATGTTTCCACACAGCTGTAAAGGAACAATCAAATATGCTGTACAAGTATGTACGAAAAACATGAGTAACCATGACAGAACAATAAGCATGGCAATCTTGTTATATGTCATGAATGTGTTATATTGTAGAGGATAACAGATGGCAAGATATCTGTCATAAGACATGACAGCTAGGTTTAAAAGTTCTACACCTCCATATGAATACACACAGAAGATCTGCAGGTAACAAAGAGAAGCAGGAACAGTGTGAATGTCAGAGAGAATCTGAGTCAGAAGGAACGGAAACAACCCTGAACTACCATACAGTTCATTTACAAACAGACTGCACAGGAACATGTACATAGGTTCATGTAAGCTCCTGTTCATACAGATAACCACGATGAGCAGAAGGTTGGAACAAATGATTAAAATATATACAGACAAAATAATCATGAAATATAAGTATTTAAACAGCCCGGTGTCAAAGTAGGCACTAAGTGTGAAAAATGAAACCTGTGTTGAGTTCACCATGATCCTCCATCTGGTTCACAAGAACACAAAGTAATAATTTTGTTACATATTAAACTGGGAGTTATACTGTTTGTTTATATGTGCTTTACGTTTTAACTGCACTTTGTGCAAAACAAGCAGAAGTCAACGCAACAGCACAAAACAGATTCATCACAATCAATATCATTTTAGTAAACAACCCCAAAGGGAACATTTCCTCTCCAAAGTCTGTTCAATGCTGACTTCAAAATGACAAAACTATGTTTGAAAATGTGAATTTGAGCGTCCACCAGTTGTCCTGCTGCAGTCGTACTGACTCCCTCCAAACTGAGATGGAACTCTGCTTTAAAACTTTGGAACGCAGAGGAAACCTACAGCAGCAGTGTGACCTCATCATAAAAGACTGAGGTTACTGATACTCATGTTTAATTAACATCAGCAAAAAAACTAATGATGTAGAACGCCTGCTTTTATTATTAATATAAAGAAATGGGAATGGTTTACTCCTAAATTAAAAAAACAATTTTAATCAATATGTCCCCCCTCGATCATCTACACCCACTTGTCTTGTTAAGGTTTACATATATCATAGGCATTACACAGATGGGCAATTTTACAAACTCAGTCTCGTCTTTTAAGTCACTTTTGAAAACCCACATTTTGAAAGTTGCTTTAAGACATTTTACTTTGTCTTATGACATGTTCTTGTTTTATCAAAGTATATAATAATTCATACTAGAACACTCAATACTGACAAGGAACAGCACAGCTTTCTTCACTGAGTTTTTATTCTGTACTGCCCTCCTGAATTTCAAACTAGTATTTGGTCTGCAAGGTTTTTGGTTTTTTTTTCCTTCACCGGACATTAATTTAACAGCACATCAGTAGCTGATGCATATTGTATGCTTTTAAACTACATTGTTTGCCATTTTCTGGACCGCCAAGTCCTTTTTATTTGCTGTTAGTTTTACACTGTAAAACATTGTTTGTGTTTGCTTGTTCTTCTTTGTGCTTATCACAAGCTGATTTGAGCCGCTCCACTCTGCGGACCAAAAGTGTTAGCTTTGCCATCATGTGAGGATACAATAAGCCGCATTCCAGCGAAGGATCAGCCAAAGGTGATTAGAGTCTGAGTTTGTTCACCAGAAGCTAAGTGACAGGAAAGCGAGTATTGTGTCTTGTCTGTATTATGTGTATAGCTGTTTCTCTGTGACTTGTTGGAGACTTATGGTTAATGAATTTGTCTTAGTTTCTTGTTTCATAGTTTAACTGCTGTAGCTGAATGATGGATTTGTCTTCACCGAAGTATAAATGATTTGATTAATTTGCTAACATTAAATATTCTATCATCTTGTACAGAGCAGTTTTCTCTGATTATTTTATGCATATGTTTTGAGGTACTGGTTGTGATGGTCAGCGCTCAGATTAATTTCTTTCTTTGTTCTTTTCATTCTAGATATTTCACAAATATTTACATTTAAAGTGAACATTTCTTTTCAGAATGTTTTGGGTCTACTTAATTGGTCTCTGATTACAGGGTGGGCCTGGTTGAATTATATGATTATTAGTTTTGATTCAATTGTTTCTAATAAATACTATCAATAATTCTTCATTTCTAATACTCACACCTGCCATACCATCAAGTTCAACAATGGTGCCATGTGTGAAGCCATCGTAAACCAGCTAAATGCAATATTCATGTGCAATAATTCAGAATGATTTATTCTAACATCGAAAAAAATGGGGGGTGAAACCTTTTATTTTGGTTTGTAAATTAAGTACTCCTAACTCACCAAATGTATTCAACTGTGGTTTGTATATTGCTGTAGTATAGTCGTGGTTGTCGCTTTGTTCGCCCCAATTACTTTAAATGCTAGTTCAATTCTCAGGTCACTAACACTATAACTTTGGCTGTCACTCCTCAAGAGTACTGAAGTTACGTCTTTAACATCCTAATAGCATAGGCTGCACAAGAGTAATAAGCATAAGACCTACTAACAGGTAAGATTGTAAGTTACAGGTAAAGCCTCTCACTCTCAGCAACATAACAGTCCCTCACATCAGTTTTTGAACCCACTAGTTATTGCGGCTACTTCAGTAAAATAAGTAGACAAAACCCCAGTGTGACAGGAGCCGGAGCTCGGAGTCAGACGATGCAGCCCTGCAGGATGCGATCGCTGGTCTCCTTCACCTCTCACACCATACCAGAAGTGTTTGGTCAAATCACACTTTACCAGCGCAAAGCCAAGCTGCACGCCGCAAACCAAGAATGACTTGCGCAGCTGCAGAACAGCTAGCATGCTGTGCAGCGTGACCACTCCGGACTGGGAGAGATAAGACCTCCCACACATGGGAGGATCAGTTTGGAGTTCAACAGACAGATGAATTCCAATACACACATCCAGGCCACTTCAGCGTAGGGTGCCCCAGTCCATTCTCAGCCGCACCACAATACGGTAGCAAGGTTGCCGGCTAGTCTGGAACAGCATAACTGGTTATGAACCCTTCGTTGAGACCGTTTTTGGTGGGGTTATTGTTCCTTGATTCCAGGGTGGTGCCCCATTTTCATGATTTGATTATCAATTTTGATTAATTCAATTTTAATAATAATATCTATCAATAATCATTCATTTCTAATTACCACACATGCCCTACCATCAATCCAAACAACTGTGCCCTGTGTGAGGCTTATTTAGTGTCTAGGCCAATAATGGAAATTAGAGTGTATAGTAGGCTTGTAAGTTATATTGTTTGTGAGTTTGTGACGATTGAGCTTCGTTCTTGTAGAGAGAACCATCTGGCAGCTTTGAAGCTGAACTTGTCATTCAAAAGACTTTTCACTGTATCCATTTCTGCTCAAGGAGGTTTGTTTCTGCTTCCATTCACAACGTTACAGCTGCATCGCTTCCAGATTTCTCAAACTACGGACTGGCTGAGGGTCATAACCTGCATGTGTTAATTATGCGCCAACTTTTTTTACGTTCAAAACCTCAGTTCTGGCCTGATCCATCAGTTCCTTTACTACTTCTGATGTGAGTTTGGTTCATTGTCTTCTTAGAACACCAGACTGCACCCAAGACCCAATCTTCTGCTGATGATTGTAAGTTTTCCTGAAGAATTTGGAGATAATCCTCCTCCTTCATCATTCCATTTACTTTCTTCAGAGCAGCAGATCCACTGGCAGCAGGACCGCCCCACAGCAGAACTCTCCCAGCACCATGCTTGGGCCATGCTACAGAGAAATCTGATTCACACAAAATTCTACAAGGTTCCTGACCAAGGTGTTGTTGCTGAAGCGTGCACTCGTCTCTGGACATGCATAACAGATGAGTTGACTATGATGTCATGATGTTGGAATGACTAGTCAGGCATTTCTTTAACGTGAAAAACAATTTAAATAAATAAAGACGTTTCACGAGTCACAAATCTCATGCATTATTCTTTTTTAATCAACAAGTTAATTAACATGGGTCCATTAACGTTAAAGAAAATAAGAAAATCTGTAGGCTACTAACAGCCTACATTTGTAATGAGACTTTTACATATGACAAAGATTTTAGACAGTTTGAGCCCATACATTACAGGGTTGAAGAGTGGAGGACATGTAAGAAAGTATAAAGATAAAAATATTCTCAACATATTAGGAACACTGTTCATATTAAACCTGCTCTGTAATATTTCAAAACAAGCCCCAAAAGAGAAGTTGAGCAGAGAAGCGAGGTGAGGTGTGCAGGTACTGACGGCTTTCTGTCTCGTCTGTTTAGAACCAGAGAAACACACTTTAAGGATCCTCATGTACGTGTAAAAGATTACAATTAGAGGACCAAAGACTGAGATGGCAGTTACAATGAGTCCATAGATGTTACTGACTGTGGTGTCATAGCAGGCCAGTTTCACAACAGAGTGATAGTCACAGTAGACTTTTTTAATAATGTCCCCACACAGTTGTGAAGGAATAATTAAAGGCATTGTAAAAAAATTCAAAAGAAATATGAGCAACCATGTTAAAGCAATAAGGATGGCAACTTTGTTGTATGACATACGAGTGTTATATTGTAGAGGATAACAGATGGCAAGATATCTGTCATAAGACATGACGGTTAAGTTTAAAAGTTCTATAGTTCCATATGAATACACACAGAAAATCTGCAGGAAGCAAAGAGAAGCAGAAACAGTGTGAATGTCAGAGAGAATCTGAGTCAGAAGGAACGGAAACAACCCTGAACTACCATACAGTTCATTTACAAACAGACTGCACAGGAACATGTACATAGGTTCATGTAAGCTCCTGTTCATACAGATAACCACGATGAGCAGAAGGTTGGAACAAATGATTAAAATATATACAGACAAAATAATCATGAAATATAAGTATTTAAACAGCCCGGTGTCAAAGTAGGCACTAAGTGTGAAAAATGAAACCTGTGTTGAGTTCACCATGATCCTCCATCTGGTTCACAAGAACACAAAGTAATAATTTTGTTACATATTAAACTGGGAGTTATACTGTTTGTTTATATGTGCTTTACGTTTTAACTGCACTTTGTGCAAAACAAGCAGAAGTCAACGCAACAGCACAAAACAGATTCATCACAATCAATATCATTTTAGTAAACAACCCCAAAGGGAACATTTCCTCTCCAAAGTCTGTTCAATGCTGACTTCAAAATGACAAAACTATGTTTGAAAATGTGAATTTGAGCGTCCACCAGTTGTCCTGCTGCAGTCGTACTGACTCCCTCCAAACTGAGATGGAACTCTGCTTTAAAACTTTGGAACGCAGAGGAAACCTACAGCAGCAGTGTGACCTCATCATAAAAGACTGAGGTTACTGATACTCATGTTTAATTAACATCAGCAAAAAAACTAATGATGTAGAACGCCTGCTTTTATTATTAATATAAAGAAATGGGAATGGTTTACTCCTAAATTAAAAAAACAATTTTAATCAATATGTCCCCCCTCGATCATCTACACCCACTTGTCTTGTTAAGGTTTACATATATCATAGGCATTACACAGATGGGCAATTTTACAAACTCAGTCTCGTCTTTTAAGTCACTTTTGAAAACCCACATTTTGAAAGTTGCTTTAAGACATTTTACTTTGTCTTATGACATGTTCTTGTTTTATCAAAGTATATAATAATTCATACTAGAACACTCAATACTGACAAGGAACAGCACAGCTTTCTTCACTGAGTTTTTATTCTGTACTGCCCTCCTGAATTTCAAACTAGTATTTGGTCTGCAAGGTTTTTGGTTTTTTTTTCCTTCACCGGACATTAATTTAACAGCACATCAGTAGCTGATGCATATTGTATGCTTTTAAACTACATTGTTTGCCATTTTCTGGACCGCCAAGTCCTTTTTATTTGCTGTTAGTTTTACACTGTAAAACATTGTTTGTGTTTGCTTGTTCTTCTTTGTGCTTATCACAAGCTGATTTGAGCCGCTCCACTCTGCGGACCAAAAGTGTTAGCTTTGCCATCATGTGAGGATACAATAAGCCGCATTCCAGCGAAGGATCAGCCAAAGGTGATTAGAGTCTGAGTTTGTTCACCAGCAGCTAAGTGACAGGAAAGCGAGTATTGTGTCTTGTCTGTATTATGTGTATAGCTGTTTCTCCGTGACTCGTTGGAGACTTATGGCTAATGACCTTGCTATAACATTAGATGTGGCTGTCTCGTGGGAGCCATAGAGAGCGTGTGAGAGAACGGTGTTTCGTCATGGTTTGTTGAAGAGTCAAGCATGTTGAACATGATGTCATCTTCCAAGAGATGGCATCGGCCATCTTGGCTCTCTTTCCATGTCTCCCTGACACACACACACACACACACGCACACACACACACGCTTGTTTGTTATTTGTTGCTTGAATTTGTCTTAGTTTCTTGTTTCATAGTTTAACTGCTGTAGCTGAATGATGGATTTGTCTTCATTAAAGTATAATTGATTTGATTAATTTGCTAACATTAAATATTCTATCATCTTGTACAGAGCAGTTTTCTCTGATTATTTTACGCATATGTTTTGAGGTACTGGTTGTGATGGTCAGCGCTCAGATTAATTTCCTTCACTGTTCCTTTCATTCTAAATATTTCACAAATATTTACATTTAAAGTGAACACTTCTTTCAGATTGCTTTGGGTCCAGTTAACTGGTCTCTAATTCCAAGGTGGGCCCGTTTGAATTATATGATTATTGGTTTTGATTAAATCAATTCTAAAAAATGCTATCAGTAATTCTTCATTTCTAAAATTCACATCTGCCATACCATCAAGTTCAACAATGGTGCCATGTGTTAAGCCATCGTAAACCAGCTAAATGCAATACTGATGTGCAATAATTAAGAAAAATGGGGGTGAAATCTTTTATTTCTACAACCGTGGTGGAGGGGTTTGAGTACCCGAATGATCCTAGGAGCTATGGTGTCCGGGGCTTAATGCCCCTGGTAGGGTCTCCCAAGGCAAACTGGTCCTAGGTGAAGGGTCAGACTAAGAGCGTTTCCAATGCCCCTGATGACAAGTATAAAAACAAGGTTGTTCACATCGCCCGAAATGGTGTTAGCGGGGCCCCACCCTGGAGCCAGGCCTGGGGTTGGGGCTCACAGGCGAGCACCTGGTGTCCGGGTCTTAACTAGCAAGGCCAGGCTCAGCACGAAAGAGTGATGTAGGCCCACCCTCCAGTAGGTTCACCACCAGCAGGAGGGTGTCGGTGCCATTTGATTTGGGTGGCAGTCGTGGGCGGGGGCCCGAACAACCCAATCCCCGGACGGTGACTCTGGCCATGGGGACATGGAATGTCACCTCGTTGGGGGGTAAAGAGCCTGAGCTAGTGCAGGAGGTTGAGCGGCACCGGCTAGAGATATTCGGCCTCACCTCCATGCACAGTCTGGGCTCTGGAACCCAACTCCCTAAGAGAGGCTGGACTCTGTTCCACTCTGGAGTTGCCCGCGGTGAGAGGCGGCGAGCTGGTGTGGGCTTGCTTATAGCTCCCCAGCTCAGCCGCCATGTGTTGGAGTTTACCCCGGTGAACAAGAGGGTCGTTTCCCTGTGCCTTCGGGTAGGTGATAGGTTTCTCACTGTTGTTTCAGCTTACGGGCTGAACAGCAGTGCAGTGTACCGGGCCTTCTTGGAGGCCCTGGGAGGGGTACTCCAAGTACTCCAACTGGAGACTCCGTCATTCTACTGGGGGACTTCAACGCTCACGTGGGCAGTGACAGTGTTACCTGGAGGGGTGTGAATGGGAAACACAGCCTCTCTGATCTGAACCCGAGTGGTGTTTTGTCACTGAACTTCTGTGCTAGACACAGTTTGTCCATAACAGACACCATGTTCAAGCATGAGGGTGTCCATCAGTGCACCAGGACACCCTAGGCCGGAGTTCAATGATCGACTTTGTGGTCGTGTCATCTGACCTCCGGCCGTATGTCTTGGACACTCGGGTGAAGAGAGGGGCTGAGCTGTCAACTGATCACCACCTGGCGGTGAGTTGGATCCGCTGGCAGGGGAGGAAGCTGGACAGACTCGGCAGACCCAAATGTACTGTGAGTGTCTGCTGGGAACATCTGGCAGAACCCTCTGTCAGGGAGGTCTTCAACTCCCACCTCCAGGGAGAGTTTTGACCAGATCCCGAGGGAGGCTTGGGACATTGAGTCTGAATGGACCATGTTTTCCACTTCCATTGTTGACGCGGCTGTTCAGAGCTGTGGCAACAAGGTCTCCAGTGCCTGTCATGGCGGCAATCCCCGAACCTGGCGGTGGACAACGGGAGGAAGGAATGCTGTCAAGCTGAAGAAGGAGTCCCATCAAGCATGGATGGCTGGGGGGACTCCTGAGGCAGGTCTGGGAAAAGTTTGGGGAGGTCATGGAGGAGGACTACTGGTCGACCTCGAGGAAATTCTGGCAAACCATCCGGTGCCTCAGGAGGGGGAAGCAGCCTTCAACCAACATTGCTCACGGTGGAGGTGGGGAGCTGTTGACCCCAACTGGGGATATCGTTGGGCTGTGGAAGGAATAATTCAAGGATCTCCTCAATGCCACTGACACACCCTGTGGAAATTATGTGGGAGGTGCTCGGGGAGTACAGGGTCAGAGGCCCTCTGTTAAGGGCTGTACGGTCCCTCTATGACGAGAGCAGGAGCCTGGTTCACATTGCCAGCAGTAAGTCAGACCTGTTCCTGGTGGATGTTGGACTCCAGCAGGGCTGCCCTTCGTCACCAGTTCTGTTCATTATTTTTAAGGACAGGATTTCTAGGCGCAGTCAGGGGCTGGAGGGGGTCTGGTTCGGAAGCCACTGGATTCCATCTCTGCTTTTTGTTGACGATGTTGTCTGCAGCCGTAGAGATAGGGTGAGGAGCTCTGTCACCTGGGAGGAGCTCGGAGTAGCGCCGCTGCTCCTCCACGTCGAGAGGAGCCAGCTGAGGTGGCTCGGGCATCTATATCAGATGCCCCCTGGATGCCTTCCTCGGGAGGTGTTCCTGGCATGCCCCACTGGAAGGAGACCCCAAGGAAGACCCAGGACACGCTGGAGTGACTATGTCACTCGCCTGGACCGGGAACGCCTTAGGATCCTCCCGGATGAGCTAGAGGAAGTGTCCGGAGTGAGGGAAGTCTGGGCGTCCCTGCTCAGACAGCTGCCCCGGCGACCCGGCGACCCGGCCCCAGATAAGCAGAAGAAAATGGATGGATGGATGGATGTAAATTAAGTACTCATAACTCACCAAATATATTCAACTGTGGTTTGTACATTGCTGTAGTATAGTCGTGGTTGTCGCTTTGTTCGCCCCAATTACTTTAAATGCTAGTTCAATTCTCAGGTCACTAACACTATAACTTTGGCTGTCACTCCTCAAGAGTACTGAAGTTACGTCTTTAACATCCTAATAGCATAGGCTGCACAAGAGTAATAAGCATAAGACCTACTAACAGGTAAGATTGTAAGTTACAGGTAAAGCCTCTCACTCTCAGCAACATAACAGTCCCTCACATCAGTTTTTGAACCCACTAGTTATTGCGGCTACTTCAGTAAAATAAGTAGACAAGGACTTCCGGTTCTGGCATCTGTCATGGCGGCAGCATGTTAGTGGCGTAGGGACCGACCCGAACCCTTTTCCACCGCCTCACTCAATTTTACTGACTCGAGAACGACATAACATAGACATTCTGAGATATGATGAGTGGCCACGGTAAGAACTCGAGGGGAAATTCGTCCTCCGACGGAAGAACGAGAGACACGAGATCGAACTTTTTTCAACAGAGTAGACCAGTGGAGGCTAGCGCTAAAGCTAGCTGCGGAGCCGACGACGGGGAGAATGTAAGCGCTGCTATTCTCACGGAGCTCCAAATGTTTAGAAGGGAGAACAATGAGAAGCTAGAGACCATAACGTCGACAATGAACTCGCTGGAACAGTCACTTGGGAAGATGGGAGAGCGAATGACCGAGGCGGAAACCCGGATTGAACAGGTGGAGGAGGGCTCCGCCCGCTCCACTCGCTTACTCGGCTACCTGCTGCGCCGGGAGAGACAACTGGAGGAGAGATGTGAAGAGTTGGAGAACTACACTAGGAGGAACAACCTCCGAGTTTATGGTGTGGGAGAAGGCTGTGAAAGTGGAGACATGGTGCAGTGGACTGAGGCGTTTTTGAGAGAACTCCTGGGTATCCCGGCTAGTTCTCCCCTGCAACTAGAAAGAGCACACAGATCCCTCCAGCAGAGACCGGCCGATGCTAACGCCCCCCCAAGATCGCTGGTGGTGAGGTTCGTCAACCACCAACACAAGCAACAAGTGCTGGCTAAAGCATGGCAGATGAAGAACCTACAATATAAGGGCAAAAGGATTTACATGGATCACGACTACACACCGACGCTACAGAAAAAAAGACGCGAATACGCTGAGATCAAGAGACAACTCCGAGAGAAGAACATCCGGTTCCAAACTCCGTATCCAGCCAAGCTTCGAGTCCACCTGACGGACGGAGCTAAGACCTTCAGCTCTGCGTGGGAGGCGGCGGAGGGCTTGCTGTCCCTGGGGATCAGGGCGTCGGTCTCCGAGGACCAACAGCTGGAGAGAGATCTGGATCGTATCGGATGGCGAGCGGCGGCCTCGGGCGCCCCCCGCAGGGTTGGTGTGATGTCCCGGGGACTCATCCGGGATGTAGAGGCGTTGCAGAAAGATATGGTGAAAGCTGACTGAGGGGCGGTGAGTGAGAGGGGATGGACACAGTATTCAATCAGTTGTGATGAGTCGATTTTAAAAGTGGGGGGGGATTTTTTCTACTGTTATTGTTACCATTACTACATTTGGAGCCGCGGGTTATACACTTGTGATTGTTTAGAGAACCCTGGTCATATTATATAAGACAAATAAGTGAGAGAGTGGGGTGGTGGGGTTGGGGGGAGGGGGGTAGCAACATGTGGTCAGCTGCTTATGGTCAGAGTCAAAGAGGGCCCTTTGCTCTTGACAAAGGCTTTCCCTCAGAGCCAGACTCTCCTGGCTCTATCAAGGTCTTCGTTTGGACCTGGTGTTTGGAAGTCCTTAAATGTATATCTGTTTTGTTTCTTATTACTTATACTGTTTTTGGTGCATTTTGGTTCTTTGTTGTGGAGGAACGTTCTCTTGTCCTCATATGTTCAGGCCTGCGCAGGATCCATCATAAAGTTAACTTAACTATAGTGGTCTATGGGTACCAAACAAGAGCTTAAATTCCTTTCCTTGAATGTCAACGGTTTGGGGAACCCTGTCAAAAGAGCTAAAGTAATGGCTAAACTTAAAAAGGAAAGGACACATATTAATTTTCTACAAGAAACTCATTTATCGAAAGTGGAACATGAGAAACTGAAGAGATTTGGTTTCAAAAATATCTTCTATAGCTCACATGTCAATGCTCGGAAAAGAGGAGTAGCAATTTTGATGTCTAATGTAATAAAATTTGAGTGTCAAAAAGAAATCGCGGATAGGGAGGGAACATATATTATAGTAAAAGGAAAAATTGGTCAAACAATGATAACATTGGTAAACATATATGCCCCACCTGAGAGTAATAAGACATTTTTTAAGAATTTACTTGATATTATAACGGTGGAAGCTGAGGGCATATGTATTTGTGGGGGTGACCTTAATGTGTTGATGGATCCTGAATTGGATACAACAAGCCTCAATAGAAATAAATTATCAATTATAAATTTGGTCAAGACTTCATGGGAAGAAATGGGCTTTTTTGATGTGTGGAGGGACCTACACCCATTGCAGAGGGACTTTAGCCATTATTCAAAAACACATTCCATCTATTCCAGGATTGATTACTTCTTTGCACAGAAAGAACATAGGGATAAAATTCAGGACTGTAGGATGGGAGTGGCAGACGTGTCGGATCACAATGCAATTTACCTGAAGATCCACCTGGACTGTAGACGGAGGGACACAATATGGAGGTTAAATGAGGGTATCTTAAATAATAAGACAGTTGTTGAGCAAATTAGGACGGATATACGAGCATATATGGAAGAAAATGATAATGGGGAAACGGACCCAGCCATATTATGGGATGCCCTCAAAGCAGTTATAAGGGGCAGGTTGATAGCAATAACGAGCCACCTCAAAAGAGAGAGATTAAAACAGTACAAGACTCATGTTGCAGAGCTGAGAAGTTTGGAACAGACACATAAGGGGAGAGGAAAAGTTGATCAGAAAATCCAACAACAAATAAATGAAGGAACAAGATTAATAACTTGCTCCAACATGAAGTGGAAACAAAAATGAGATATCTCAAACAAAGTTACTATGAATCAGGCCCTAAATCAACGAAGTTGTTGGCAAGACGACTACGAAAACAACAGGCAGAAACTACAATTAATAAAATACATGACCCCAAAACAGATCTACCCAAATATGACCCTAAAGATATTGAAAATATTTTTATGGAATACTATAGGAAACTCTATACCCAATCTACAGTTTCAGATCAGAATGATGTCAAGTCTTTTCTTGACTCCCTAGACCTACCCTCCATAGGCACAACGCAAAATGATCAAATAACAGCAGAAATAACTGAAGATGAAATCTGTAAAGCAATAGGTAAATTGAAAACGAATAAGGCTCCGGGTAGTGATGGATTTCCATGTGTGTGGTATAAAAAGTTCGGTCAGGAATTAATACCATTGCTCCGTACTACATTTAATTGGATCATGACTAAAGGGACTGCCCCCCCCTCATGGTCAGAGGCTATTATTTCAGTCATCCCCAAACCGCTAAAAGATAGGGAATTCTGCCAAAATTATAGACCCATATCAGTATTAAACGTTGACTACAAAATATATACCTCAGTTATATCAAAGAGAATTCAAACATTTATGCCGGATTTGATAGATGAAGATCAGAGTGGGTTTGTTAGAAACAGACAAACACAGGATAATATTAGAAGGACATTGCATATTATACATAAAATACATAAAGACAATATACCAGCAGCTTTGATCAGCTTAGACGCTGAAAAAGCATTTGATCGAGTCGATTGGGAATTTTTATATCTTACGCTGGAAAAGTTCGGATTTAGTACCAATTCTATTCAGTGTATCAAGTCAATCTATAATAAGCCCACGGCTAGGGTCAAGGTCAATGGCTCTTTGTCAGAAAGATTTGCTTTGGGGAGAGGAACCAGACAGGGCTGCTGCCTAAGTCCCACGCTATTTGCTCTTTACATAGAGCCTTTAGCTCAAATGATTAGACAAGACATTTCAATACAAGGAATAGAAATTAATAAACAAAAGCATGTAATAAGCCTATTTGCTGATGATATCATGATTTATTTAAAAGAACCATTATATTCATTTACAAAGCTCACCCAGATCCTTGAAAAATTTAGTCTATACTCTGGTTATAAAGTAAATATACTCAAAACTCAAGTTCTGATGTTTAACTCCCCGCCCAATCAGGAATTACGGGAATGGAAAATTGATTGGGATGCAAAATCAATTAAATATTTAGGCATAAATATAACTAAAGACCTTAATCAGTTATATAAATATAACTATGACGATATAAACAGAAATATAAGGGAAGATATTGAGAGATGGAGCACCTATCCACTGGGACTAAATGATAGAGTTAATGTGATAAAAATGAATATTTTGCCACGTCTGTTATATGTGTTTCAATCTTTACCCGTGAATGTACCAAAACACCAATTTTCTAAATGGGATAAATGTATATCTAGGTTTTTATGGGAGGGTAAACGGCCCAGGGTGCGATACACAACATTACAAATTTCCAAAGATAAAGGAGGGCTGGCACTTCCGAATCTGAGGGAGTATTTTCATGCAGCACAACTGCGCCATCTAATCTTCTGGTGCAATGAGGGCTACGTAGCCAGGTGGAAGGACATTGAAGTTACGACACCAAAGAGTCCACTCCAGACGTATATTGGAGAGACGGAGATATCCACGTATGAACAAAATGAAAATGACACTAACCCCGTGGTATTATTTACGCTAGATGTATGGTATTCCACAGTTAAAAGGTTAAAAATAGGAAAAGAAATCGGGCTACTAAAATGGATCGCTTTTGATGACAGATTTATACCAGGTAAATATGATAGTAGCTTTAAACATTGGATGGGGAAGGGGATTACAGCAGTATGCACTGCCACTGAAAAGGGTGAAATGAAGAGCTTTCAGCAACTAAAAAACAAACATGATCTAACCAACCAAGACCTATTTAGGTATCTACAAGTGAGAGATTACTTTATTAAACAAATTAAAACCAATGAGGATGAAACCCACCCAATTGTCAAATTAATTGCACAAGCTTATAACAAGAATATTCAGAAACCAGTGTCAGTTTTGTACCATTGTTTGATGACTTCCAAAAGGGACTCAACATTATATTTGAAATCCAAATGGGAAAGGGAGTTGGGCGAAGGAATCCCGGAGGGGATGTGGTACGAAATGGTGAAAACACACCAGACTACATCACAATTATTGATTTGGAGAGAATTTAACTGGAAGAACCTGATTCGCTATTTTATAACACCTAATATTAAGAGTAAACAGATGAAGGTTCAACAGCCATGTTGGAGACTATGTAACCATGTAAACTCTGATCATACGCATGTTTTCTGGAAATGTACAAATATACAGCCCTTTTGGAGGAATGTTTATTCTGTTCTCTGTGAGGTTCTGGGATATAAGATCCCCAATTCTTGTCTTGTTTTATATCTTGGACACTTGGAAGGACTCGTGCATAAGGAAGATCAGTATCTGGTCAAGATTCTTCTGGCAGCAGGGAAAAAGGCCATTACTAAGAACTGGCTGAGGACTGACACTCCAAATGACAAACAATGGATGTTAATAATTGACGGTATACTTGAGATGGAACGCTTAACATATAAGTTGAGATTGAAGGAACATTTATTTTTGAGAGACTGGGGTAAATGGTTGACATACAGAGGGAAACATAATCAGTGAGGTAACCTGAACGGCGCAGGCTTTGTTCTATATTTCTTAATTGTTTACTGTTTGTTTTGTGTTTTTTTTGTATGTTTTTGTTTTCATATTGTATGTACCTTAAATTGGATCCGAGTGAAATGATCCTACTGTCTGTCATTTATGAAAATATAATAAAAAAAGATTGGAAAAAAAAAAAAAAAATAAGTAGACAAAACCCCAGTGTGACAGGAGCCGGAGCTCGGAGTCAGACGATGCAGCCCTGCAGGATGCGATCGCTGGTCTCCTTCACCTCTCACACCATACCAGAAGTGTTTGGTCAAATCACACTTTACCAGCGCAAAGCCAAGCTGCACGCCGCAAACCAAGAATGACTTGCGCAGCTGCAGAACAGCTAGCATGCTGTGCAGCGTGACCACTCCGGACTGGGAGAGATAAGACCTCCCACACATGGGAGGATCAGTTTGGAGTTCAACAGACAGATGAATTCCAATACACACATCCAGGCCACTTCAGCGTAGGGTGCCCCAGTCCATTCTCAGCCGCACCACAATACGGTAGCAAGGTTGCCGGCTAGTCTGGAACAGCATAACTGGTTATGAACCCTTCGTTGAGACCGTTTTTGGTGGGGTTATTGTTCCTTGATTCCAGGGTGGTGCCCCATTTTCATGATTTGATTATCAATTTTGATTAATTCAATTTTAATAATAATATCTATCAATAATCATTCATTTCTAATTACCACACATGCCCTACCATCAATCCAAACAACTGTGCCCTGTGTGAGGCTTATATAGTGTCTACGCCAATAATGGAAATTAGAGTGTATAGTAGGCTTGTAAGTTATATTGTTTGTGAGTTTGTGACGATTGAGCTTCGTTCTTGTAGAGAGAACCATCTGGCAGCTTTGAAGCTGAACTTGTCATTCAAAAGACTTTTCACTGTATCCATTTCTGCTCAAGGAGGTTTGTTTCTGCTTCCATTCACAACGTTACAGCTGCATCGCTTCCAGATTTCTCAAACTACGGGCTGGCTGAGGGTCATAACCTGCATGTGTTAATTATGCGTCAACTTTTTTTACGTTCAAAACCTCAGTTCTGGCCTGATCCATCAGTTCCTTTACTACTTCTGGTGTGAGTTTGGTTCATTGTCTTCTTAGAACACCAGACTGCACCCAAGACCCAATCTTCACTTATATTCATGTATATTTTTGATCCAGCAGATTTGGTCTCATTTTCAGAGGACCTATAATAAATTAAAATACTAAACCAAACTTCATGAATGTTTTTGTGACAAGGTAGTTTGTGTTGCACTCATTGATCACAGAAACATGAAAGCTGTAGTAATCAACTGAAGACTCTTTAATGATTTGATGGAAACTTTTGACCACAACTGTGTATAACATAAAGGTTATGAAAGGAGGCACAGCAGATCCAGGTTCCTGATCTACACTCATCTCTGGCTATGCACACCAGATGAGTTGGCTAAGATATCATCATGTTAGAATGACCAGTCAGACATTTCTTTGATGTGAAAAACAATTTAAATGAAACGACTTTTCACAAGTCACAAATCTCAATTTTTTTTTTTTTTTTTAATTATAACACAATACATGGTTAAAATAATACAAGGGTCCATTAACGGTGAAGAAAATAGGAAAATCTGTAGGCTACTAACAGCCTACATTTGTAATGAGACTTTTACATATGACAAAGATTTTAGACAGTTTGAGCCCATACATTACAGGGTTGAAGAGTGGAGGACATGTAAGAAAGTATAAAGATAAAAATATTCTCAACATATTAGGAACACTGTTCATATTAAACCTGCTCTGTAATATTTCAAAACAAGCCCCAAAAGAGAAGTTGAGCAGAGAAGCGAGGTGAGGTGTGCAGGTACTGACGGCTTTCTGTCTCGTCTGTTTAGAACCAGAGAAACACACTTTAAGGATCCTCATGTACGTGTAGAGAATTAAACTTAGAGGACCAAAGACAGAGATGGCACTAGCAGTGAGTCCATAGATGTTACTGACTGTGGTGTCATAGCAGGCCAGTTTCACAACAGAGTGATAGTCACAGTAGACTTTTTTAATAATGTCCCCACACAGTTGTGAAGGAATAATTAAAGGCATTGTAAAAAAATGCAAAAGAAATATGAGCAACCATGTTAAAGCAATAAGGATGGCAACTTTGTTGCATGACATACGAGTGTTATATTGTAGAGGATAACAGATGGCAAGATATCTGTCATAAGACATGACGGTTAAAGTCAAATACTCTATGTTGCCATAAGTGTACACACAGAAAATCTGCAGGAAGCAAAATAAAGCAGAAACAGTGTGAATGTCAGAAAGAATCTGAGTCAGAAGGAACGGAAACAACCCTGAACTACCATACAGTTCATTTACAAACAGACTGCACAGGAACATGTACATAGGTTCATGTAAGCTCCTGTTCATACAGATAACCACGATGAGCAGAAGGTTGGAACAAATGATTAAAATATATAGAGACAAAATAATCATGAAATATAAGTATTTAAACAGCCCGGTGTCAAAGTAGGCACTAAGTGTGAAAAATGAAACCTGTGTTGAGTTCACCATGATCCTCCATCTGGTTCACAAGAACACAAAGTAATAATTTTGTTACATATTAAACTGGGAGTTATACTGTTTGTTTATATGTGCTTTACGTTTTAGCTGCACTTTGTGCAAAACAAGCAGAAGTCAACGCAACAGCACAAAACAGATTCATCACAATCAATATCTTTTTAGTAAACAACCCCAAAAGGAACATTTCCTCTCCAAAGTCTGTTCAATGCTGACTACAAAATGACAAAACTAAATTTGAAACCTTGCGTGAATTTGAGCGTCCACCAGTTGTCCTGCTGCAGTCGTACTCCCTCCAAACTGAGCTGAAACTCTGCTTTAAAACTTTGGAACGCAGAGGAAACCAGAGGAAAGCAGCAGTGTGACCTCATCATAAAAGACTGAGGTTACTGATACTCATGTTTAATTAACATCAGCAAAAAAGTAATGTAGAACACCTGCTTATATTTTTAATATATAGAAATGCTTCCGTGAAAAGCAAACAGAGAGGTCTTCAGCCTTGATTTAAAGAGGTGAGAGTTGGAGCAGACCTGAAGTTTTCTGGGAGTTCTAGTGTGTTATCATAATAACCAAATCCAGCTCATCGCAGGACCCTTACAGATGGCAGTGGCCGCCACACAAGGTGCCAACAGGACATCAGGAGCAGCTTTGGGGCTCAGTATCTTGCTCAAGGATACTTCGACATGTAGCTCTTCATTTACATCTACATTTTCTCCAAAGCAAGTAACAATCATTCACTTGACTGGCAAGCGATTCAAACAGGTATTGCATCACCGACAGTCAATACCTATATCTTTGGACAGGTAAGGTGACCTGTATAGGTTCAAATTTGCCTCAGATGGCCTCAGAAACCATCAACCTGATAGGCTCGCACATCCCTGGACTCAACAGTGGACAGTATCCACTAGCAATACCTTAGAGTCAGTCAGTTATCAGGTATTCGCATTAGACATGGTATTGCCATCAGACACTAATGTCTAATACTAATACCTTTGTTATAACACAGACAGGTAATGCCGGTGTTCAACGGTTGTCCACTTAAAATGACATCAATCCCTCAAATGTACAGGCCTGTCTAGGGTCTTATGCTATCTTGTTAAATGTTTGGCCGATCCATTCATATGTGGATTCTTGGTCCTCGGAGAATGAAAATTCACATTTCTCCATTTCACTTCAAGCTTGACAAACAGTAAGCTATGCCTGAGAATGAATGGCCCAAAAGTCCAGCTTGCTAAAGTCAATAATTTTGGAAATTCCACCCTGAAATGTCAATCTTAATATGTTAGCGGTAGAGTCACGTCAAGTCAGTTTTATTTATTTAGCACCACTTAAACAAGTTTTAATTTCATTATCACAGCAGGTGATCTCTGCTTCCTTCTGCCGTAAGTGGAGTTGGTTGCATGTTGGTAAAGTGCCCCTGACAGAAAACAGCTGTGGGGAGGACATGGAAGCAGATGTAAATTGCATTAATTATTTTAAATCTTTGAATTAATTAATGGATTTGTTTTCTCTTTTATGAGATATGATAATACTTTAATTTCCCCTTCCTTTCAATACCCACTTATTTGCGATTCATTGCAGACTCCATGTGAGAGAACCTGCTCCCTCGATAGATGAAATTCATCATTGTTTCAGATGATTATATTCTAATAAAAACAAAATTATGAATATTTGATTTCTTCCAATACAGTTTCCTACACCCAAAACACTGGACCTTTGGGTCTGCTGCTGTGGGCGTCCACTAACTGACAAAGTTTAAAAGGAGCAGAAGCAGAGTCAGCTCAGTCAGAAGGGAGTCTGAGTATCAATGTGTTTATATTTTTGGTCCTAGTCATGTCATAAATGCGAGAGTGGTGAGTGAGATGTTTGCATAAATGATTTTTATACTAGACTGTTCGTGTTAATGCACAAAATTTAAACTTGTTGCAATCAATTCTTCCGATGCATAGTTACTACGTTTTGAACCGAAAGCATGATCATGATAAACTCTACACAGGTTTCATATTTCACACTTGGTGCTTATGTTAATACCAACTTGTTTAAACATTTATCTTTCATAATCATAATGTTTTTTTATATCATAATCATTTGTTCCAACCTTCTGCTCATCGTGGTTATCTGTATGAACAGGAGCTTACATGAACCTATGTACATGTTCCTGTGCAGTCTGTTTGTAAATGAACTGTATGGTAGTTCAGGGTTGTTTCCGTTCCTTCTGACTCAGATTCTCTCTGACATCCACACTGTTCCTGCTTCTCTTTGTTACCTGCAGGTTTTCTGTGTGTATTCTTATGGAAGTGTAGAATTTACTAATTTAGCCATCATGTCTTATGACAGATATCTTGCTATCTGTTGTCCTCTACAGTATAACACACATATGACATCTGGTAAAATTGCAGTGCTTATTGCAGTAACATGGCTGCCTGCTGTTTTTGCTGTGTCTGTGACGACATCTTTGAGTGCCTCTTTACAGCTGTGTGGGAACATCATTAATAAAGTATACTGTGACAACTACTCCATCATTAAACTGGCTTGCTTTGATACCAGAATAAATAATGTCTATGAACTCACTGCTGCTTCTCTCACAGTCTGTATTCCACTATCTGTGATATTTTATACCTATGTGGAGATCCTTAAAGTTTGTTTCTCTGGCTCTAAACAGACAAGACAGAAAGTTGTCAGTACCTGCACACCTCACCTCGCTTCCCTCCTGAACTATTCTTTTGGGGTTTCTTTTGAAATACTACAGAGCAGGTTTGATATGAACAGTTTGCCAAATGTGTTCCGAATATTTTTGTCACTGTATTTTCTTACATGCCAGCCGCTCTTCAACCCTTTAATGTATGGACTCAACATGTCCAAAATTCGCCACATATGTAAAAATCTGCTTCTGAAATCTGTTGGGAAGAGTAGATCATCCAACAAATCTGTTCAGCTCCACTAACAGGTGCAAACACTTGGCTCACTACCATCAAAGGTAATGATTTAGTTACTGTATCAAAATGTATCAAATTCATCAAGAAACTTTTACATTTTGTCTTTTTAATTTTGTTTTATTTTCACATGGGCATGTTTTAGTCTACGAAATATAGCAACATTTCAATTGAACAGTTGACTTCCAAAAGTATTTTTTTTTTACCATCATTATTGTCAGTACAGCAATGATGCTGCTGCTATAAATATGACGTTGGAAGTCCTAAAGTTTAGTGCTTAAGAAATAAAGTTTATGTACTTTGACTCATTCTGTTGCTTTACTTGGGATTTCATATCATGGCTATATAAATGTTACTGTACTGCCTACCTTTAACCAATTACTTGTAACTTCCAGGACTTTGAAAAGTAAGACTTTACGCCACAGACACATTCGGGTTCAATCAATTTTGTCATTGAGGCTTTTATTAGAGTTGAACTATATTGAAAAAATTGACATTGCAAAATATCTATTATCTGGGATCGGAAGGACAGATTAATGGGCTGTGTAATATTGCTGATTTATATGCAGAAGGTGTGTTTATGTCATATGCAGACATGATGAGGAAATACAACATTAGAGGAAAAGAACATTGAGCAGACATTGAGCACTGAGCAGAAATCTCTGGCATCTGCTGTCAGCTGAACTCACTCCACTGAGACAGCTGTCAGTCCTTGTTCTCTTCGACTTATCTTCTGCATTTAACACAGTCAACCATCAAATCCTCCTCTCCACTCTGACTGAACACTGCTGACTCAGCTCTAACCTGGTTCACATCATACCTGACAAATCGCACCTTTCAGGTCACATGGAACGGCTCCTTGTCTTTTCCACAGCTTTTCCTGTGTCCGTATTAAGGTCAATGGTGATTTATTTGAGGCCTTTAATCTGAGATGTGGGTGCAGACAGGGTTGCACAATCTCGCCACTCCTCTTGGATTTATTTATAAAAACACTGGGTCAACTAATAAGACAAAATCAGAATATTAAGAGTGTTGTATTGTCAGGATTTGAACGTAAGGTAGCAATGTTCGCTGATGATGTGCTGGTTTGCCTGGGGGAGCCAGAGAGGTCGTTCGAGGAATTGACGTCTACTTTAATTGACTTCGGGAAGTTATCTGGCTAGCTTGGTTGGTAGCGCAGGCGTTCCGTGTACCGAGGCTTCTTGTGGCAGACCTGGGTTCGACTCCAGCCCTGGGTCCCTTTGCTGCATGTCACTCTCCCTCTCTCTCATACCCATTCCTGTCACCTCTTCAGCTGAGCTATCCAATAAGGCCATAAAAAGACCGAAAAAATACTTTAAAAAACAAATGTTGTAGCACCTGCGACTCTCCGTAATAAATTTAATGTAAAATGGGATAAGGAGAATGTTAAATATTTGCGGATACATCTGACTCGTGACCTCTACATCTGACCCGCTCTTACGGGCGAACTATGACCTAATATCCTCGAGTATAAAAGCTGATTTACATAGATGGAATCTGATCCCCTTCTTGAGCCTTAGTTCTAGGATAATTGCAATTAAGATGAACATCCTCCCCTGACTTCTTTACCTCTTTAGAAACTTGCCTATAGAGGTGAATGAAAATCAATTCAAGGAGTGGGACAAATGGATCTCCAGATTTATCTGGCAGGGTCAGAAACCAAGGATTAAATATGCCACCCTCCAACATGCCAAAGGAAAAGGAGGGCTGGGTCTCCCTTGTCTTAGGAACTATTATTATGCTACACAAATAGCTCCGCTTTTATACTGGTGTAAGGAAGCATACTAGCATACTGCTAGATGCAAGGAGTTGGAAGCCAATTTGTTTAGTCAGTTCCCCATCCAAGCTGTAATAGCAGATAAGAGTCTAATGTGTCACGTGGAAAAGCTGGGGAACCCCTGGTTGACCCACACACTCCAAGTCTGGCAGAAGGTCATTAACACTTGTGAGATACACAGAATGTTGAGAATTTTCAGATGGTTTGGTTTATCTAATCTAATCTAGATAATGATGATGATGACACTGGCTCTCCTGCTATCTGACACTGCCTTAGTTACATTGACGGCCTGACACCTAACACTGCAAACCCACACAGCATTACAAGTTATCAAGTTGCAGAGAAAATCTGTTAGCTTCAAGGACTGCTTTTGCCTTGGTGTCTGGCCACATCATTTTTGTTATCAAAGAACATAAAACGGGTTAATGTCTACAACAAATACAAGAAATCAGTCACTGAACATGTCCCACTGACCCTGAGCACTTGACATATTGTCATTGTTTATCAAATTCACTGCTGGAACTCTATTTTATGTTGCCAGGTGGAAGGAACAAAGTTCACAATAAAGCCACTAGATGGCATTATGCCCCAGACTGTGAGGTGAAGAACTGAGTCTGTTGTGAGAGACTCACCTGTTTCCCAGAAGGTCGTTTAATGTTTTTCGAGTGGGTAAATATGTTTAAAATGTTATTTTCTGGACAAAAACGGTTGACAGCTAAACATTTTTGAGATTGTATAAAAGTATAACATGAAATGTTTACCGCAGATAGCGACAGAGTTCCGTTGTTTACAGAAATGATGTTTACTTTCATTGTGAACTGCTGGTTGATGGCCTGTGGTTACAGAGATTAACTCTTTTAACTATATTGATGTACTGTATAGTTTAATTTGGTATTAATGTCTCATATTCTGTTGAAATTAACTGTATGTGGATTTTGTTGGTTTTCTTTAATTCTGTTTAACAGAAGGGCTACCTCTACAGTTGTTCATGTATTCTGTGATGAGGTATACTCTCAGTTATGAACTAAGCTGAGTTACTGCCTTCGGTACAACTTTAGTCAGCTAAGGATTCAAGTTACATGAAAGGTCAATGCATTTCAGTGAGAGATAGTGTTAAACAAGACTGGTGAATTCGTTCGAGGCTTGGAGACAAAGGTACTGATCGAAGTGAGACTCTTTATGCCTGAAGTTGACATGTTTTGTTTGTGTATAAAAATGTGTTAAATCTAAACCCAATTGAACACTCTAAGATAATTTATTACTACTCACCCTTCTTAAGTATTGAGAGAAATAACGATCCCATGAAATAGTCTTGTGCACTCTTATTCTACTTTCACCAGGCTACATTTAGTTCATCACATCCAACAGTAATCAGTGACAATATGATTATTGCAATTTTCTCCACTCTATTACAATATTTGGTTTACATTTTTAAAACAAGATATTATTGATCATTAAATGACACTTTAGTTGTTATACCTATAAATTATCTCTGCAGTCAGTCACCATTTTAGAACAGAACAGCTGGATACATGCTTTCCTTATTGTTGACATTTGCAACCCATACATGACAGGATTCAAAAGTGGCTGTATGATGAGAAAGTACAGAGACAGAATGATTCGCAGCTCACTGGGAACAGCACTCGCATCAAATCTACTCTGCAGTATTTCAAAGCAGCAACCAAAAGAAAAGTTTAAGAGGGAAGCGAGGTGAGGTGTGCAGGTACTGACAGCTTTTTGTCTCGTCTGTTTGGAACCAGAAAAGCAAACATGAAAAATTTTCATGTAAGAAAAAAGAATTGGAAGCAGAGGGACTAAGATGGTGAGAATAACACCAAAAATTCCATAAATGTTATTGACTTCGATGTCAGAACATGCCAACTTTACAATAAGATAGTTGTGACAGTACAAACTGTTTATAATGTTTCCACAGAGAGGTAAACGGATGTTTAAGGATAAAGTAATCAAGAATTTCACAAAAGAGTACAACCATATTGAAGCAATAAATATTACCACCTTGTTCAACGTCATACGTGTGTGATACTGTAGAGGACAACAGATAGCAAGATATCTGTCGTAAGACATGACGGCTAAATTGCAAAACTCTACATGTGCATATGTATACAAACAGAAAACCTGCAGGAAACAAAATGAAGCAGGAACAGTGTGAATGTCAGAGAGAATCTGAGTCAGAAGGAACGGAAACAACCCTGAACTACCATACAGTTCATTTACAAACAGACTGCACAGGAACATGTACATAGGTTCATGTAAGCTC
Source organism: Acanthopagrus latus (assembly GCF_904848185.1). Lineage (NCBI taxonomy): Eukaryota > Metazoa > Chordata > Actinopteri > Spariformes > Sparidae > Acanthopagrus > Acanthopagrus latus. The sequence goes on along the minus strand of NC_051040.1, from coordinate 519,554 downwards.
CTGTTCATACAGATAACCACGATGAGCAGAAGGTTGACAAACACAATAACAATGTAAAGTAAAGCTGTTAATGTAAAATATAAGTATCTCACAGTTCCTACATGTATGTATGCACTGAGAATGAAGTAAGATAAAGTTGAATTTACTATCATTCTGGTTTTCGATAACAACACAGTAGGCACATTTGTAAAGAGTTTTGCTCGTAGACTTTTTAAATCAAGATGAATTATTTATTTTAATTATAGGCATTGCTCTGAATAACACAGGCGCTGTCTCCGTATCTGCTGAGCTTTACACCGACAACACTGCTTCACTGGCCTTTAAACATGATCAAGTATAACAAAAACAATTACAAAAAGCACAAACTCACAATTTGCTCCCCACAGTCAGTGAATTATAGATATCAGTATTAAACTTGAAACATTCACTTTACACACAGCTCAACATTTTTCACCGACAGTTGCAACTGCTACAGTAACTACAGAGAAGCTGCATCATTATCAGCTGCTTTATACCTCTGCATGACATCAGGTTAGCAACAAAGAAGTCCCACCTCACTTCTGACATGTCCAACAGCAAATACTACAGGCAACTGTTGCAGAGAACTGGAGCTCTTTCTGAAAAATGTCAGTCAAATCAGTCAAGCAATATCTGATTAATCAACGGGTAGCTGTGGATTAATTATGACCAACATTCCTAAATATGACTGAAGATTTGACATTTTCTCTGTACGCTGTTGTAGGAACGGAAAGACAAAAGACAGGAGGTGGACATATATGTTTATTTATAACCTGCCTTTTATCTATAACCAATCTAGATGTTATTATTAGTGAGATTGAATAATAACTCAATTTGGCTATTTCTTGTGCCTCTTAAAACAAATCTGATTAACAAATCCTGTGTTTGTTTTCTTAAAATCAAACTAAAAGATAACCTTCATTCTAAACCATTGGACATCTTAGCTATTGCTCTTTTCTTTAGCAAATATAGGATAGACGGATGAAACTGTTTTTGTTTTTTGTTTGTTTTTTTAACACTTTCACATATTTAAATGTGGCCCTTTTACCTATTCTTCTTTTAGCCAGTGGCTGAGGCAAACTAACTGGTTAACATTTTCTGAATGTAAAGCTGATCGTACCCATAGAATCTGTTGTTTTAATCAGTACTGTAACTCTTCACGGTGGCTTGTAGAACACAACAACAGTCGCAAATTTCAGAACTTCTTTGCAGCCAATGTAATCGACAATATTAATCAGTCTACAGTCCTTGGCAATCCATTGCAACCATGTCAGTCCAGTTGTCAGAGGTAGACTTGCTTAATGCCCTGTCTTCTGTAAGGGTGGTTTGCCGCAAGCCAGGTGTACACCTGAAAAATACATGACTGGCGTTGAGGTGATACTTTAAGCATGAGGTGCTTCAGTGAAACATAAACTCCTTTCTGCAGTGTGTGCAAATCACTACGTGTTTTTTGACTGTTCCATCTTTGTTTCTCTTACACTCACACTTTCCATCTGAGGGCCAAGAGGTTGTTCGGATTCTGCCATCTCGTTCAGGTCACAATCAGCCACAACTATAGAGCGAGGACGAGTGGATGGATTGGGATGAATTATGGGATATACGGGGTGGGTCATTCTGTGCATGCGTTAATGTGCAGAACAAAATTATCATGTTGATTGGAGGGTGGCACAGACTTCCGTGTCATAGCCAACTTTACCCCGACTGCTTAAAGTTACCAGGGTGAAATCCTCAGAGTGATTGTTAGACCTTACACTGGTGCAGTGGGACCTGGGTTCCTCCTGGTGCAGGACAATGCCCGGCCTCATGTGGCCAGAGTGGGTCGGCAATTTCCTGGATTACAAAGGCCTTGATGTCATTGACTGGCCCTCTCATTCCCCTGACTTTATCCCAATTGAGCAGCTATGGGACATTATGCAAGCATGCCAAGATGTCACTACTGACATACACTCTACTAAGTCACATTATGAGTTGCCATGATAGAATTCACACAAGTTGGATCAGTCTAAGATTCAGTTTTTTACTTTGATCCTCGGTGT